>NC_089745.1:2803417-2855917 GCF_040412425.1 Macrobrachium rosenbergii | reverse complement strand
TGAAGTGTGATTTAATGGCTGACCAGGGCCTGTAAGGTGTTTGTGGATGAAGGTTCCCCAGGAATAGGTGATACGAATAATTGTTCATTTGTATAAGGAGTAAAAGTGACAGTGAAACTAAGAATTCAGGTTATACCTTTTCTTTCTGTACTAAGAAAGGCGTATGGTAGGATTGTAATTGAGAAGGTATGACAGGTTGATATACAAAATATACTGAGTAGTATATGTCAGTCTCTGTCCACATAGTTTTAATGCTTGATAAGACAGGAGAAATAAAAAATTGTTTTATCGAAAATTATATTTCTTCATTAACAGTAACTACAACTATTAAGCGTATTTTTTGTCACTCAAGTGGAATCAGTATAAACAGCACCATTACTTAAGTGAATTTTAGACAAGAATGCACTGGGAGATAAAGTGGTCCTATAATGCTGTGAATTATTCAAATCAGTAATTCACTTACACATAATTTGAACAATTAAACTTATGTATTATAATAAATCTTGTGGAACATCACATATATGTATTATAATAAATCTTGTGAAACATCACATATCAAATTGGGTCATGCTCAATAGATTCTTATGTTTAAGGTAAACCGTATGTTCTGCTTGGAGTTGATACAGAGCCACCAAGTTGAGATCCTGATCCTGCACCAGAGAATTGAGATCCAGAGCCAAATCCTGCTCCAGATCCAGATCCTGCTCCAGAGCCAAAGCCTGCTCCAGATCCAAGGCCTGCTCCCGAGCCAAATCCAGCACCAGATCCAAGGCCAGCTCCAGAGCCTACGCCAGCACCAGAGCCAAAGCCTGCTCCGGGGCCTACGCCAGCACCAGAACCAAAGCCTGCTCCAGAGCCTACGCCAGCACCAGAACCAAAGCCTGCTCCAGAGCCTACGCCAGCACCAGAGCCAAAGCCTGATCCGGGGCCTACGCCAGCACCAGAGCCAAAGCCTGCTCCAGAGCCAGAGGGTGGGAGCCAGATCAGAACTGCGATCCACTTCCAGAAAAACTGAGATCCTGATCCAGATTGGGAACTTCCACCATAGCCTGCCTGAGCTGCAGCAGCATCACTCTAGAGCTGCTTTTCAATCTGAGCAATGGCATGAGGCTGGAAGAGGAGGAGGAGTTTGGTAGGAGGTCTGATTGTACGTTGAAACCAGACCCATCAGCAACAAACTGGAAGTTAGCTGGAGTACCATCAGGAATGTGGAATCTGAAAATAAAAAAGGTGAATAAGTAAAACAGTAAATTACAGTAATTACAGTTGAATAAAATTTTCAGATTCATATTTTTAGTTTCTTTATTTAGTTGTATAACTTAGACCTTAGACTTTTCTACTTACGACCATGCCTTGCTGTGCCACAGCTCCAGTTTCACCCTGTGGGTATCCTTGTTCTTGACGGCTGATGCCATTACCAGTTTCAGTTGAAGCTGTAAGAAATCAGCGTGTGGACCATCACGTTCATCAACAAGAATAGGAACGACAGGAGCAGAGGACCCTTGGTATCCTGCAGATGGTCCGCAAAGGCACCACCAGCAGATCCAGATCCTCAAATCCTCAGCAGATGATCCTGAAGGGCGAGATCACTCCAAATGATCCACTTGAACCACCAAAGCCTCCCAGAGGAGCTCCGCCAAAGCCTCCTGAAGAAGATCACCAAAACCTCAAGTAGAACCTCCAAATCCCACCAGCACCAGATCACCAGATCCTCCAAAACCAGATCCTGAGGAACCAAAGCCGCTACCTGCTGAACCTCCAAAGCCTCCACTGCCAACCCCACCAAAACCACCAGAGAAAACCACCAGAGCCCCCAAAGCCTCCAGCCAAAGAAACCACCAGGACCTCCAAATCCTCACTAGAAGAAGCTCCAGCTCCCCTGATGGGGAACTGGTCTGCCTACATCAGGAGGTTGATATAATCTTGCTGGGTTAGAGAGAACCCCTCGAGGAATTGTCGCTGTAACTGCCAAAAGGGCACACAAGACCACCGTCTGAAAAGGGTGATCTGTATTATTGCATGAAAGTCAAAACTTGTTAACAAAAATTTATGAGATTTTACTTTTTGAAGAAAATATTAGCCTTTGAGATACTAAGTTTTCATCCGTGTAAACAGTTGCTCACTAAATTATAGTAAAATTGCAAAGACTAAGCAGATGCTTGGTTTGTAATTGAAAGGGAACTGACTATTCAGAATTTGAAATAGATTATTCTGAACTTAAAATTCATAAATCACGTTGGAAACTCATGATGTGAAATTTTCAGTGATGTGTTGGCTGGAAATGAAGCTGGGATTTTCAGTTACTCTGTAATATTCTTGAAAACAAGTATAGTAGAAAATTCATATAAATAACTTGTGCGTTAGGTCACGTCAAACATCATAATTTGGAACATGGAATGCTCCTTGGAAAATTGATAAAAGAATGTTATGAATAACGCAGCATAAAATTATATTTCTGTAATTTTGTCCGGATTGTTCATTATACCCAAGATAATGTAAAGCTGATCTAGTGATAGTAAAGTGGAAAGAACTTGGGAGAAAGAAAGTTATTTTGAGAATCAGAGAATAAAAGCTGACTTTACTTTAGCTTTGAATATTCGGCTTATTATTTGGGGTCAGATCGTGTGCTCAAGAACGCATGGAAATCCCCGATAACTCGCTCAGAATGGAGTTAGAGTCTTGATTTATCCATTTCAAAACTGAAAATTTTCCTGACCAGCTGATAGCTCTACTCATATACGTATGATTAAGATCAGTCTCGGGTTTGCTTACACTAGAACACCTTAAAAGCAAGTACACTCACTGCAGGTGTGTATAACACCCTTGTCTGGTTGCTCAGGTCATTTGTAATCGTATATATCGAAAAGATTTTAAGCGAGATCAAAGCAAAAGGTCAGTTCATGAAAGAGAGAATGAGCGAGACAGACGCAACCAGGGGACTTACTTTGGTCGACATCGTTGTCTGAAGGAGTCGAACTGAATGTGATGATCGACTGTCTTCTGCTCGCTTATATAAGAGGCTGGTGCCCTTCGCCGCCTTCTGCCCGGATGTGGCACCCGTCAAAAGTCCCCTCACACCCCCCCACCCTTCCCCTTCCCCCAAGCTTCTGGTCCAGTTCATCCTTTTTCGTTTCAAAACTTGTTCTTCACGATGTCTTTCCCTTCCCTTCCTTCCCCTTTCCCTCCTCCCCCTACCCCAGCATGTTTTTTTTTTTTTTTGTTCTTTCCAATTATCCAGTTCTCCTCAAAATGGAATCGAAAGCTGGCTGGAAATAGCGCCAATGAGATTTGTATTTTATTACGGATTGGTGACCGTGGCCATTTGACGTGAATGATAGATAGACTTCTAGGAATGAAGGTATTCATATTATGTTGTATGTGTCATACTTCAGTTTGCTACACTGTACACATACACAAACGAACACACTCACATTATATATATGTATATATATAGGTATATATATATATATGTATATGTATATACTGTATATATATATATGTACGCATGTTCATATGGTTATATATATGTGTGTGTGAGTGTATATATATATATATATATATATATATATATATATATATATATATATATATATATATATATATATATATATATATATTTATATATATATATATATATATATATATATATAGATATATACATACATACATAGATACAGGTATAGAAAATGGAATTAATGACAGGAATACTCATGAATCACACACAAACGTATCAATTATACTGCATATGATATCGGACCCAAAAGGCATTTAGAGAAGAAAACTAATTGCTTTATTCCTGTCGATTAGAACAACTGGAGGGAAGGAAGAAATGCTGATGTAATATTTAATTCTCAAATACCGGTATTTCTTTTTTCTTATATTAAGGTAAAAAGAAGAGTAAATTTAATAGGTTAATGATTACTAAATATAAGTTATTCGTTAGATTTGTTCATCGGGATATCACATGAGATGAATCTTAAAACTTGTTTTCGTAATTGATGGCAGAATATAAGAAGATACGAACCTGTTTGATGTGGAATGTATCTGTTTTATATTATGTTATGTATATATATATATATATATATATATATATATATATATATATATATATATATATATATATATATATATATATATATACATGTATTGTAGAATCTACTGGTGACTTTTACCAGACACATATGTAATTCTAATAGCCACAAGGCCTCTTAACTTCTCGAATATTTATTAGTAGCCGTAAGATCCAAACGCAAAAAATTGAAGAGACTGTGATGCCAGGTCCCGGAAAACGAACCCGCGTCACCATAACCACAAGGGGAGGTGACGTTGCCGACCTGTAAAGATTATTGCCTCTCGTAATACATATACCTAACGTTTCAGATATATTTATTAGAGCTCCTCACCTTCGTAGCCAAGTGGGCAATCGTTTTTATTGCTTTTTAGGCTGAAATTTATGTGTAGAATCTACTGGTCACTTTTACCAGACACATATGTAATTCTAATAGCCACAATGCCCTCTTAACTTCTCGAATTCTTCGCGCTTTTTTGGATATGCTTGTAACTACAAAGCCGTAAGATCCAAACGCAAGAAATTGAAGAGACTGTGATGCCAGGTCGCGGGAAACGAACCCGCGTCACCATAACCACAAGGAGGTGACGTTGCCGACCTGACCACGAGAAGGATAAAAGTTTATTGCCTCTCGTACATACATATATCTGTCGTTTTCAGATATATTTATTAAAGCTGGAATAGATCCATACTCACCATCGTAGCCAAGTGGGCAATCGTTTTTATTGCTTTTAGGCTGAAATTTATGTGTAGAATCTATTGGTCACTTTTACCAGACACAAATGTAATTCTAATAGCGACAATGCCCTCTTAACTTCTCGAATTCTTCGCGCTTTTTTGGATTTGCTTGTAACTACAAAGCCGTAAGATCCAAACGCAAGAAATTGAAGAGACTTTGATGCCCGGTCGCGGGAAATATATCTGAAAACGACAGGTATATGTATGTATGAGAGATAATAGACTTTTATCCTTCTCGTGGTCAGGTCGGCAACGTCACCTCCTTGTGGTTATGGTGACGCGGGTTCATTTCCCGCGCCCGGGCATCAAAGTCTCTTCAATTTCTTGCGTTTAGATCTTACGGCTTTGTAGTTACAAGCATATCAACAAAGCGCAAAGAATTGGAGAAAAGAGGGCATTAATGGATATTAGAATTACATACATATATATATATATATATATATATATATATATATATATATATATATATATATATATATATATATATATATATTCACAATACATACATACATGCATACATATATAGTTTCGTTTGTTAGTGTTTGCAACGTTTCAAAACAGTTTTATCGTCAAGACTAAAAACGATTGTTACAATAAAAATAATGACTCAGGTACAAAGAACTTGAATTAGGTAAAAAAAAAATACACGTTAAAATAGAAACACATTTTGGGGCATTAGGTGGGTATACAACATATGTTTCTACTTTTAACTTGTAAGTTTTACTTCATTCAAATTCTTTTTACCCTATTTATTCTTTGGTAATTGTTTTAATTTTTGTTGTAGATTACTTTAGTCCTGATGATGGAGTTAAACTCTGAAACGTTATAGTATATAATTATATATATATATATATATATATATATATATATATATATATATATATGTGTGTGTGTGTGTGTGTGCGTGTGTGTGTACATAAATAGTGAGTGCAGTGATAAAGAATTAGGATTTAAAAAAAAAAAAGCGGAGAATGTATGAAGTGCGGTTCCATGACATAATGGAGAATTTCAAGGGAAAGTTTGGGAACATGGATAATGTTGTTAACGGGAGAGAAAGAAAATGAAGCCCTTTGATAAAGGAAGGGGTAGAAAGAGAGGAAGAACTCTGGGGAGAACAGGTGATTCGAAAAGACATGAATTATTTCTAGAGAAAGGTTCATGAGAAAATGGATCTCACTATAAAACATGCAAATGGAGAGATTATATCTGAAGCAAATGCAGTCCTCGATCGATGGAGTGATTTAAGGCTTATGTGAATGTTGAAGAGAAAAGACAGGCAGAGATGACTGGTGCAAGAATGCAAGATATCAGAGTAATTGTGAAAATGCCTGTGGGGGTCACAGTTGAGGATGTGAAGATGGCAATTGAGGGGCTGAAAAATGGAGGAAAGTCAAGAATTAATGGGATTACAATTGAAATGTTGTGGTAGGATGGTGAAGGGTGATTTAATGGCTGACCAGGGCCTGTAAGGTATTTGTGGATGAGGGAAGGGTTCCCCAGGAATAGGTTCATTTGTATTAGGGTAAAAGTGACAGAAAACTTAGAATTCAGGGTATACCTTTTCTTTCTGTACTAAGAAAGGTGTATGGTAGGATTGTAATTGAGAAGGTATGACAGGTTGATATACGAAATACACTGAGTAGCATATGTAAGTCTCTGTCACATAGTTTTTAATGCTTGATAAGACAGGAGAAATAAAAAATTGTTTTTATCGAAAATTATATTTCATCATTAACAGTAACTACAACTATTAAGCGTATTTTTGTCACTTAAGTGGACTCAGTATAACAGCACCATAACTCAAGTGAATGATTAGACAAGAAAGCACTGGGAAATAAAGTGGTGCCTATAATGCTGTGAATTATTCATTCAATAATTCACTTACAGTAGTCATGAGTAGCATATGATGACAACATTTCATTACTTATACATAATTTGAACAGTTAAACTTATGTATTATAATAAATCTTGTGGAACATCACACATCAGGTGGGTCATACTGAATAGATTCTTGTGTTCAAGGTAAACCGTAGGTTCTGCTTGGAGTTGATACAGAGCCACCAAACTGAGATCCAGAGCCAAATCCTGCTCCAGATCCAGGTCCTGCTCCAGAGCCGAAGCCTGCTCCAGATCCAGATCCTGCTCCAGAGCCAAAGCCTGCTCCAGATCCAAGGCCTGCTCCAGAGCCAAATCCAGCACCAGATCCAAGGCCTGCTCCAGAGCCTAAGCCAGCACCAGAGCCAAAGCCTGCTCCAGAGCCTGCACCAGCACCAGAGCCAAAGCCTGCTCCGGGGCCTACACCAGCACCAGAACCAAAGCCTGCTCCAGAGCCTACTCCAGCACCAGAGCCAAAGCCTGCTCCAGAGCCTACGCCAGCACCAGAGCCAAAGCCTGCTCCAGGGCCTACGCCAGCACCAGAGCCAAAGCCTGCTCCAGAGCCAGAGAATTGGGAGCCAGATCCAGAGAACTGCGATCCACTTCCAGAAAACTGAGATCCTGATCCAGATTGGGAACTTCCACCATAACCTGCCTGAGCTGCAGCAGCATCCTCTAGAGCTGCCTTTTCAATCTGAGCAATGGCATGAGCTGGAAGTGGAGGAGGAGTTGGTAGGAGATCTGATTGTACATTGAAACCAGACCCATCAGCAACAAACTGGAAGTTGGCTGGGTACCATCTGGGAATGTGAATCTGAAAATAAAAAAGGTGAATAAGTAAAACAGTAAATTACAGTAATTACAGTTGGATACAATTTTCAGATTCATATTTTCAGTTTATTTTATTTAGTTGTATAACTTAGACCTTAGACTTTTCTACTTACGACCATGCCCCTTGCTGTGCCACAGCTCCAGTTTCACCCTGTGGGTATCCTTGTTCTTGACGGCTGATGCCATTACCAGTTTCGAAGTTGAAGCTGTAAGAACCGTCAGCATGTGGACCATCACGTTCATCAACAAGAATTGGTACGACAGGAGCAGAGGGACCTTGGTATCCTGCAGATGGTCCACCAAAGGCACCACCAGCAGATCCAGATCCTCCAAATCCTCCAGCAGATGATCCTGAAGGGCGAGATCCTCCAAATGATCCACTTGAACCACCAAAGCCTCCAGAGGGAGCTCCGCCAAAGCCTCCTGAAGAAGATCCACCAAAACCTCCAGTAGAACCTCCAAATCCACCAGCACCAGATCCGCCAGATCCTCCAAAACCAGATCCTGAGGAACCAAAACCGCTACCTGCTGAACCTCCAAAGCCTCCACTGCCAACCCCACCAAAACCACCAGAGGAACCACCAGAGCCCCCAAAGCCTCCAGCCGAAGAACCACCGGGACCTCCAAATCCTCCAGTAGAAGAAACTCCAACTCCCCCCGATGGGAACCCAGGTCTGCCTACATCAGGAGGTTGATATAATCTTGCTGGGTTAGAGAGAACCCCTCGAGGAATTGTCGCTGTAACTGCCAGAAGGGCACACAAGACCACCGTCTGAAAAGGAGAGATCTTTGTTGTTACACGAAAATAAAATGTTGATCCATTATAGATGATCCAGAACATTAGTTGGTAACAAAAATTCAAGTGATTTTACAGTAATGGAACTTCATCTTTATTATTCAAAATACAGTTACCCTTTATACTATTTAGTTTTCATCCCTGCTCACTAAATGATAGTAAAATACTGTGACTGATCAGATGTCTAATTTCCAGCTGGAACAGGACTGACTGTTCTGAACTAAAAATAAGTCGCATTGGCAACGCATGATGTGAAATATTCCGTGATTTGTTGGCTGAAAAATGAAGTCGGGATTTTCAGTTACTTTGTAATGTTCCTGAAAAGAAGTATAGTAGAAAATTAACTTAAATAACTTGTACTTTAGGTCCCGTCAAGCATCGTAATTTGGAACATGAAATGCTCCTTCGGAAATTGAATAAAGAATGTTATGAATAATGCAGCTTAAAATTATATTTCGATAATTCTGTCCGGACTGTTCTTTACAGCCAAGATAATGTAAAGCTGATCTAGTGATAATAAAGTGCAAAGAACTTGGGAAACAGAAAGTTAGTTTGAGAATAAGGAATAAAAGCTGACTTTACTTTAACTTTAAATATTCTGCTTAATATTTGGGGTCAGATCTTATGTGACATAAGATCTCTAGATACTACGTGTGCCCAAGAACGCATGGAAATCTCCTAATAACTTGCTCAGAATAAAGTCAGAGTCTTGCATTTTCCATTTCAAAACTGAAAATTTCCCCAATCAGCTGATAGCTCTACTCATATACATATGATTAAGATCAGTCTCGGGTTTGCTTACACTAGAACACCATAAAAGCAAATACACTCACTGCAGTGTGTACAACACCCTTGTCTGGTTACTCAGGTCATTTGTAATCGCATGTATCGAAAAGCTATGAGCGAGATTAAAGCAAAAGGTCAAAGTTCGTGAGTGAGTGAGTATGTGAATGAGACTTACTTTGGTCGACATCGTTGTCTGAAGGAGTCGAACTGAATGTGACGATCGAGTGTCTTCTGCTCGCTTATATAAGAGCCGGTGCCCTTCGCCGCCTTCTGCCCGGGGTAGCACCCTTCAAAAGTCCCCCCCACACTCCCCCAACCCTCCCCCCTACCCCCCAAGCTTCTGGTCCAGTTCATCCTTTTTCACTTCAAAACTTGCTCTTCACGATGTCTTTCCCTCCCCCTCCCCTCCCCTTCCCCACATCCCCCAACCCCAGCCATTTTTCTTTCTTTCCAATTATCAGTTCTCCTCAAAATGGAATCAAAGCTGGCTGGAATAAGTGCCAATGATATTTGTGTTTTATTACGGATTGGTGACCGTGGGCATTTGAGGTGAATGATGGATAGACTTCTAGGAAGTGAAGATCTTCATATGTTGTTTGTGTCATGCTTCAGTTTTGTTAGACTGTACACATACACAACCAGACACACACACAATATATATATATATATATATATATATATATATATATATATATATATATATATATATATATAATATATACAGAATATATATATATATATATATATATATATATATATATATATATATATATATGTGTGTGTGTGTGTGTGTATGTAATGCATGTATGTATGTATAAGTAAATATATATATGTGTATGTATATATATATATAATGTATCTAGATATATATATATATATATATATATATATATATATATATACATATATTTATGTATATCTGTGTACATATATATAGATATACATACGTACATAAATAGATACAGATATAGAAAATGGAATTAATGACAGGAATACTCATGAATCTCACTGTAACGTACCAATTATACATGACATCTAACCCAAAAGGCATTTAGTAAGCAAAGAAAACTAATTGCTTTATTCCTGTTTATTAGAACAACCGGAGGGATGCAGGAAATGCTGATGTAATATTTAATTCTTAACTACTTCTTTTTCTTATATTGTTTAAGATAAAAAAAGAGTAAATTTAATAGGTAATGATCACAAAATATGAGTTGTTAGTTAGATTTGTTCATCGAGAGATCATGTGAGATGAATCTTAGAACCTGTTGTGATTGGTGGCAAAATAGACGAAGATCCGAACCTGTTTGATTGGAAGTGTGTTATTTTTATATTATATTATATTATATTATATATTATATATATATGTAATATATATATTTATATATTTATATATATGCATATATATATATATATTATATATATTTATATAATTTATATATATATATTATATATATATATATATATATATATATATATATATATATTTATATATATATATATATATATTATATATATATATATATATATATATATATGTATATATATATATATATATATATATTCACAATATATACATATATATATATATATATATATTTATTCATATGTCATCCTACATATATATAGTTTCATATGTCATCCTTCAAAACATTTTTGTCACCAGGACTAAAAAAGAAATTACAATACAAATAATGATTCGCGTACAGAGAATTTGAATTAGGTACAAAAAAAAAAAAAAAACACGCATTACAAGCAGAAACGCGTTGTAAACCAGCCTAACGCATCAGAATATTTCTGTATATCACAAGTAAACTTACACCGGCCTCGGCTTTAATTTTTACAGCTCCTTTTTCAGTTTTCTGAAAAGAGCACTGTTGTGCCGGCTTTGTCTGTCCGTCCGCACTTTTTCTGTCCTCACAATTTCTGTCCGCCCTCAAATCTTAAAAACTACTGAGGCTAGAGGGCTGCAAATTGGTATGTTGATCATGCACCCTCCAGTCATCAAACATACCAAATTGCAGCCCTCTAGCCTCGGCAGTTTTTATTTTATTTAAGGTTAAAGTTAGCCTTAATCGTGCTTTTGGCACAGCTATTGGTGCCAACAACACACCCCACCACCAAGCCGTGGCTGAGTTTCATGGGCCGCGGCTAAGAGTTTCATGGGCCGTGGCTGAGGCCGCCACCGGACCAGTGTCTAATTTTCATGGTCACGGCTGAGAAGAGTTTCATGGGCCGTGGCTGAAAGTGTCATACAGCATTATAAGATGTATAGAAGCTTCAGCACATTTTTTACTTGTTTTATATTATTTTGAAAATATAGCAGAATCTACCGATGAAAATCGTGCCTTATACCAGAATCACTAACTATGAAATAACTCATTCCATCAGTGAACAGTCAGACTTCTGCCCCTTTGTTTATATCTTGGAAGGGTTCTTCGTTTTGAGTGGGTTTCCTGGGCCATTCGTCGTTCGCGTTTTGGGGGCATTAGGTCGGTTTACTACTTATGTTTCTACTTTTAACTTGTAAGTTCTACTTCATTCAAATTCTTTTTACCCGAGTTATTCTTTTGTAATTGTTTTAATTTTTTTTGTATATTACTTTAGTCCTGATGATGGAGTTAAACTCCGAAATGTTATAATATATATATGTATATATATATATGTGTGTATGTGTGTGTATATATATATATATAATATATAAATAAAGATAAAATCCACGAAGGAAAGGGAAACACACTGGAGTGCAGCGAGGACTTTCGACTCTTTCGTCCTTTACTGAGCAGTCTGGAAAGGGAAACACTGGAGTGCGGCGAGGCCTTTTGACTCTTTCGTCCTTTACTTAGCAGACTGCTCAGTAAAGGACGAAAGAGTCGAAAGGCCTCGCAGCACTCCAGTGTTTCCCTTTCCTTCGTGGATTTTATCTTTATTTATATATTCACGACGTTTCATATTTTCGTGATTCAGTTATACATATATAAATATATGTGTGTGTATGTATGTATATATGTGTGTACATAAATAGTGAGCGCACTGATAAAGAATTAAGGATTTTATAGGAAAAAAACAACGGAGAACATATGAATTGCAGTTACAGGACAGAACGGAGAATTTCATCCAAAAGTTTAGGAACATGAATAATGTTGTCAAGGGGAGAGAGAGAAATTGAAGCCTTGTGATGAAAGAAGGGGGTAGAAAGAGAGGAAGAACTCAGGGGAGAACAAGTTTATTCGTAAAGGAATTAATTACTTATAGAAAAAGGTTCATGAGGAAATGGATCCCACCATAAAAGATGCAAAAGGAGAGATTATGTCTGAAGCAAATGCAGTCCTGGATCGATGGAGCGAAAATTTTAAGGCTTATGTGAATGTCCAAGAGAAAAGACAGGCAGAGATGACTGATGCAAGAATGCAAGAGATTAGAGTAATTTTGAAAATGCCTGTGGAGGTCACAGCTGAGGATGTAGAGATTGCAGTTGAGGGGCTGAAAATGGGAAGCTTCAAGAATTAGTGGGATTATGAGCGAAATGTTGTGGTAGGCTGGTGAAGTGTGATTTAGTGGCTGACCAGGGCCTGTAAGGTATTTGTGGATAAGGGAAGGGTTCCAAAGGAATGGGTGATAGAATAATTGTTCATTTGTATAAGGGTAAAAGTGACAGTGGAAACTAAGAATTCAGGTTATACCTTTCTTTTCTGTACTAAGAAATGTGTATGGTAGGATTGTAATAGAGAAGGTACGACGGGTTGGTATACGAAATACACTGAGTAGCATATGTAAGTCTCTATCACAGTTTTTAATGCTTGATAAGACAGGAGAAATAAATAGTAGTTTTTATCGAAAATTATATTTCATCATTAACAGTAACTACAACTATTAAGCGTATTTTTGTCACTTAAGTGGATTCAGTATAACAGCACCATTACTCAAGTGAATGTTTGGACAAGAAAGCACTGGGAAATGAAGTGGTCCCCATAATGTTGTGAATTATTCAGTCAATAATTCACTTACAATAGTCATGAATAGCATATGATGACAACATTTCATTAGTTATACATAATTTGAACAATTAAACTTATGTATTATAATAAATCATGTGGAACATCACACATCAGGTGGGTCATGCTGAATAGATTCTTGTGTTTAAGGTAAACCGTAGGTTCTGCTTGGAGTTGATACAGAGCCACCAAATTGCGATCCTGATCCAGCACCGGAGAATTGAGATCCAGAACCAAATCCTGCTCCAGATCCAGATCCTGCTCCAGAGCCAAAGCCTGCTCCAGATCCAAAGCCTGCTCCAGAGCCTAAGCCAGCACTAGAGCCAAATCCTGCTCCAGAACCTAAGCCACCAGCACCAGAGCCAAATCCTGCTCCAGAGCCTGCGCCAGCACCAGATCCAAATCCTGCTCCAGAACCTAAGCCACCAGCACCAGAGCCAAATCCTGCTCCAGATCCTGAGCCAGCACCGGAGCCAAATCCTGCTCCAGATCCAGAGAACTGGGAGCCAGATCCAGAGAACTGAGATCCAGATCCAGAGAACTGAGATCCACTTCCAGAAAACTGAGATCCTGATCCAGATTGGGAACTTCCACCATAACCTGCCTGAGCTGCAGCAGCATCCTCTAGAGCTGCCTTTTCAATCTGAGCAATGGCATGAGCTGGAAGAGGAGGAGGAGTTGGTAGAAGGTCTGATTGTACATTGAAACCAGACCCATCGGCAACAAACTGGAAGTTAGCTGGAGTACCATCTGGGAATGTGAATCTGAAAATAGCAAAGGTAATGATTAACATGATAAATAAAATTATTTATATATAGAGAGATTTCTTATAATTATACAATTTTAGTTTCCTTTTATTTTACAGGCATTTATTTAGTACTTAGTTTAGAACATTTTATACTTACGACCATGCCCCTTGTTGTGCCACAGCTCCAGTCTCACCCTGTGGGTATCCTTGTTCTTGACGACTAATACCGTCACCAGTTTCGAAGTTGAAGCTGTAAGAACCGTCAGCATGTGGACCGTCACGTTCATCAACAAGAATAGGAACGACAGGTGCAGAGGGACCTTGGTATCCTGCAGATGGTCCACCAAAGGCACCACCAGCAGATCCAGATACTCCAAATCCTCCAGCAGATGATCCTGAAGGGCGAGATCCTCCAAATGATCCACTTGATGAACCACCAAAGCCTCCAGAGGGAGCTCCACCAAACCTACCAGAAGATCCGCCAAAACCTCCAGTAGAAGAACCCCCAAATCCAGCACCACCAGATCCTGCAGAACCTCCAAAACCAGATCCTGAGGAACCAAAACCGCTGCCTGCTGAGCCTCCAAAGCCTCCACTGCCAACCCCACCAAAACCACCAGAGGAACCACCAGAACCTCCAAAGCCTCCACTCACAGCACCACCGCCAAGTCCTCCAGCAGATGAACCATCAAATCCTGCTCCAGATAAACCACCGAATCCTCCGCTTCCTGGTCCTCCAGAAGACGCCCCAAAAGCACCAGCCGAAGAACCACCGGGACCACCAAATCCTCCACTAGAAGAAACTCCAACTCCCCCCGATGGGAACCCAGGTCCGCCTACATCAGGAGGTTGATATAATCTGGCTGGGTTAGAGAGAACCCCTCTAGGGATTGTAGCTGTAACTGCCAAAAGGGCACACAAGACCACCTTCTGAAAAGTAAAACTTTGTTCCAGTACTGAGAAATACAACATTGATTCAAAGGAATTGATGTCACTATAATGAAACTTATGACCTTACAGTATAGAATGAAATTAGCCTTTATAATATTTAGTTTTCAACCTTGTCAGTTGTTGATCAGCAAGTGCTAGTGGTATTGCTATTACTAAGCAAGATTTTAATTATCAACTGAAAAAGGGCTATTCAGAACTAGAAATAAGCTGCAGTTTAGAGTCACGATGTGGAATATTTGTTGAGAAAAGGAAATTCGGGAATTTATCGTTGTTTAATAATATCCTTGAAAAAAGTATTGAAGAAAATTTACATAAATAGACCTTTATTCTTTGCAGTCTATGGAACAACAAAGAAGTCTGGACTGTTCGTTAAAACAAAAGTAATGCAACGTTGATCTAACGATAAAGTGCAAAGAACCTTTCGGGGAAAAGAGTGTTACGCGAGACACGATTATGGGAATTGATTTTACCTTAGTTTGAAAGTAGCGGTCTTGCACTAAACCACGTTCTCCTGACCTTTTCAGGTCATATTTTAAACATGAATTCCTTAAGTAACCAAAAGCATTGGAAATTCTTATATAAATAGATCGTGCTCGAGTTAGACAGTCTCGCGTAAGAATTACTCGTATCAGCTTGTCGGTATGATCTATAATAAGATTAAAATATCGGTCTTAGATCTCCAGGCAGTGGAACACCTCAAACTCGCAGTTACACTCGCCGCGTGCGTAAAACACCTTTCTCTCCGGTTCCTCAGGTCACTCGTAATCATACTTATGAAGAGGAAATAAGCGAGATTAAAGCGAAAGGTCAGAGTTCGTGAGTGAGTGAGTGAGACAGACAAGACTTACATTGGTCGCCATCGTTGTCTGAAGGAGTCGAACTGAATGTGATGGCCGAGGGTCTTCTCCTCGCTTATATAAGAGACAGGTGCCCTTCTGCTGGGTGGCACCCTCCGAAAGCCCCCCCAACACCCCTCCCCAACTCCATCAGATCCAGTTCATCCTTTTTCACTTCAAAACTCGCCCTTCACGACTCATCTCTCCTCCCCTCTTCCCAAACCCCTGAATCCCCCTTTTTCTCTAGCAATCCAGTTTTTCTCAAAAGGGAATCGAAAGCTCGTTTGAAATATTGTGGGCGAGACTCGTATTATTTTACTGAGTAATGACCGTGGCCATTTGGCGTACTTTATTTGTATCATTCAGGGGTTAGAATGTACATACAACGTCGTGTATGTATATATATATATATATATATATATATATATATATATATATATATATATATATATATATATATATATATATATATATATATATATATGTATATATATATATATATATTTATGTATATAATATATATATATATGTATGTATGTATGAATGTATATATATATATATATATATATGTATATATATTTATGAACATTTATGTATATTTATAATTATTTATTGGTGTATATATACTTCATTATTTATTGCTGTATTCCGTTTCATTCATCAGAGTTCATCGGTGCACTACTTAGTCTGCTTGAATGGTATCAAAATGGAAATTATTTAGTTATATTCCTTTCAAAAATAATAATAATAATAATAATAATAATAATAATAATAATAATAATAATAATAATAATAATAATAATAAAGAAGCATTTTCGACGAATGCGAATTTGGCACCTTCTTCGAAACGCCATTATTTCAGTCATTAAATCTCTTTAAGATTTAAATCGCAATTCAGCACTTCATTGTTCTTTCCGTCGTTTCTAAATGAAAGGAATAATGCAAGTACTTTTTGTTACACTTAATTGTCTTTTGTTTTAGATTTCATTCCAGGTTTATTTTGTTTATTGTCATTTATTCGTTTTCGTGTTACTGATTTTATTCTCCATCTGTATATCAATGTCTTCTGATAGTGATATTTTGTAGTCGTCATTGTAGACACTGCTATTTTTCTAATCTAAAGTTGACCTTGATGAAACGGGCATTTACATGCCCTCGTGCCCTAACTAAAAGGATGGAGGATCAGGGAAGTATTAGCTTAAGGACAATAGGAGTAAAGTTAAGTATACCTTAGTTTAACCAGACCACTGGGTTGATTAACAGCTCTCCCAGGGCTGGCCCGAAGGATTAGACTTATTTTACGTGGCTAAAAACCAATTGGTTACCTAGCAACGGGACCTACAGCTTATTGTGGAATCCGAACCACATTATAGCGAGAAATGAATTTCTATCACCAGAAATAAATTCCTCTAATTCTTCATTGGCCGGCCGGAGACTCGAACTCGGGCGACAATAAGAGTAATGCTTGGCCCTAAAGGAAACTATAGACTTGCGCCTTCGAAGAAGGTAAGAGAAAGGAACCACAAAAAGGTGGAAGTAAAGAGCACCATATTTGAGATATTTTCAATCTCAAACAATTGATTTGAAGTGAACTGTCCCCAACACAGCAACTCTAGGTAACGTTGTCTCTCAGCTTTATAGAACGGAGTTCAAAGAAACCTACAGGAAAGAGATAGAAAAAAATACTTTACTGCAGAGTGAAATGCCCAGATGAAGGCCACAGCTATTGAATAAACAAATATTTAATCAGTTGGTTGTTACGAAAAATGATTTAAGTGATAGTGTAGGTTTATTCATGAAGACGTTTCATATGAGGCGAATGTTAAACATGGTCTAATTAAGGACAAAAGGTACGGATATACGAACGTGTACAATTAAAACTAGTTAAGTGTTTCATGTATTCATATATACATACATACATACATACACACATACACACACACAGTGAGCAGAGGAAAGATGACATGAGCTGTGTAATGAAGGAAAAATAAAGATTGTTTGAGTTCCAGTTTCATGACACAATAGGGGATTGTTTGCAGAAGTTGTGGAAGACGGATGATGTGTTTAATAAGAGGGAGGGAGAGGAAAGGAAACCTTACGATAAAAAGAGGGCGCAGAATGTGAACAATAACAATAGGGAGAACAAGGAGTTTTTCTACAAGGAACAAATATGGAGAAAATGGCTTAAGAACAAATGGATCTCAGGGTATAAGATGGTAATGGGAAGATGACGTCCGGGGCGAATGTAGTCGATGGATTGAGTGTTTAGCAGATTTTTTGGATACGGAAGAGAAACGAGGCAAGAGGTCAGAGTAAGTTTGAGAAATCTTTTGAAAGTTAATGTTGAGACCATAAAGAGGGCAATTAAAAGTTAAGCGCACCTTAGTTTAACCAGACCACTGAGCTGATTAACAGCTCTCCTAGGGCTGGCCCTAAGGATTAGACTTATTTCACGTGGCTAAGTACCAATTGGTTACTTAGCAACGGGACCTACAACTTGTTGTGGAATCCGAACCACATTATAGCGAGAAATGAATTTCTATCACCAGAAATAAATTCCTCAAATTCTTCATTAGCCGGCTGGAGACTCGAACTCGGGCCTAGCGAGGGCTAGCCACAACTCTACCGACTCACCCAACGAGGAACTGAGGGCAATTAAGATCTGAAAACTAATAGTAGTACAAGTGAGGTGTTGTTTTTGGTTGATGGAGCATGATTGATTGGCTGACCAGGGTTTGTAAGGTATGCTTGGAAGAGGAAAAAGTCCCAAAAGAATGGATGTACAGTAAGGAACAATTGTTCTTTTGTATAAGGATAAAAGTGATAGAGGAGACTGAGAATTATGAGGCATAACTTTTCTAAGTAGGGAAGGTTTATGGCAGGAATTTTTATATAGGAGGACCATTATAGATTTAAAGAAGATAAGGTTGTAACATTTATGTGAGCGGGTTGAAAGTATAAATAGGGTCATGAGGATCTAAAGTATAGATAGTAAATTGTTGATTAATAAAATTTGTTATGATGTAGTGAAGCATGAAGTAAGTGACTGGTTTGGTGAAGAATTGGAGCTGAGTAAGGGTGTGTTATGTGTTTGTGTCCATGTAATATCTGTGTTGACAGGATAATGCAAGAAGTCAGAGAAAGAACAGCAGCTGCAAGTGCAAAATTGTGGTAGAGGAATACATGTCATGAATGGGTTCTTGAATGGTATTCATAGAAGACTGGTATTCATAGATGATACAGTACTGATTATGGAAAGTGTTGAAAAATTGCAGTGATTAGTGAAAGAATTTGAGTTATTGCCACAGGAGAAAGCTAAGAGTAAATGTGAGCCAAAGCAGAGTTACAAGGATAAATTGTTTGGTCATGTGGAAAGAATGGAGGATGATAGGATGATGGAGGAGGTATAAAATTTGGAAATGTGAGGAGGAAGGAGAAGCAAAAGACCAGGAAAGGAATGGGTGATGAGGTGGAAGAGGTACTGAAACAGAAGGGTCTCAACATCCAGGAAATGGGAGTGTGTGTGAGAAGGAGTTCAGCGGTGGTATGATTAGTTGGGTTAGACAGTCACCTGGTGAGCTTTTTTGTAGATGCATGGAAATTAGTGTTGTAAAATATTCAGCTCAGGTTGTTAATTCACATTGGTGCAGTTCATCTGTGAGTGTCTTTAATCTTTGGTGAAATGTTTTAATATATATATATATATATATATATATATATATATATATATATATATATGTATATATATATATACATATATATATATACTGTGTCGTGTGTGCAAGAAATCCAATTTTAAACCATACAGAAGTCTGTGGCTAATGATCACGGTTTGACTTTTCCTTATCAGTCTAGATGCATCTTATAACTGGTCCCTAGTCTGCATATATTAGATGCCCTAAATATATATATATATATATATATATATATATATATATATATATATATATATTTAATATATATATATATATATATATATATATATATGTATATATATATATATATATATATATATATATATATATATATATATATATAATATATATATATATATATATATATATATATATATATGTATATATATATATATATATATATATATATCTATATATATATTTATTTAATTGATTACCTCCATCTAAACTTGATATGATAAAAACCTAAACTTTCCTGGATGCGCCGTGTCACTAATTATAATGATTATTTATTTTTAACGCATATTCAACTTGCATTTGACCACGAACTCTGTAAGGATTTCCTGACTGTAACAACAGAGTGTTAAATGTAGCAGGTGAAATTGTTTAAAAAGGTTTCTTAGGAAGTTCCACAGAGGTTAATCGGATTAGCTAGCTGTAAGTCGAAGTATTATGAGCAAGTACAGCTGCTCAACCCAGGTTTTCCAGTTGTGAAAGTTAAGATTATGAATATTTTTTATGTGATAACTTTGTGGTTCCTTGGCTGTATTCACACGTACACTCCCCGTTGGGGCTGGGTGGCGCCATCAGTGCACCTCACGCGGTGCACTGTAGGCATTACATAAGGTTCTTTGCAGCAGCGTTCCTTCGGCTCCTAGCTGCAGCCCCTTTCATGCTTTTTACTGTACCTCCATTCACATTGTTTCTTCCATCTTACTTTCCACCCTCCTCTAACAATATTGTTTCATGGTGCAGCTGCGAGGTTTTCCTCCTGTTACACCATTGTAACCTCCTACTCTCAATTTTCTTTTCAGCGCTGAAAGACCTCGTAGGTCCCAAAGCTAAGTTCTATATTCTTCTTCTTCACACATACAGTATACGTTTTCAAACTGTTTTTTCTGTTCCACTGGTAACGGGATTGGAACATCAAAATAATATAAAATGTCTTTAAGAGTAGGGGAAAGTTGACTTGAGGTCTTTTTCTCTTTGTTTCTTTCCTTCCACAAAAGTAAAATATTTTGAAAGATAAATATCTTTCAACTTGCTCTTTCCGATTAAAGATATCCTTGTACGAAATCGATATAAACATGTAGGTACTGAGTAAGCAACTCATTGGCTATTTCTTAGAATTTTTTTATTATTTTTATTTTGTAAATGAAGTCCTAAATATATAAAATACACATATTCCAGTAAATACCGAAAGAGGTGGCACAGAAAAATCTTTTAACCTAGAGACCAGCTCATGGCCAGTTTTATCATACTTTTTTGACAGCAGCTTATTAATTTTTTTTCAGAATTTGGTAACAAATAATGTACACAGAAGCTATAATAATAATTAAATAATTATGTTCGTCTTCGTTTGTTAGCATAGATGCTTTTTACTGATAAGAGAGTGAGCTAAAATCTTGTTTTGAGTCTTTCCTCTCTATCAATTTACCAACGTAAGTGTATAAAATACTTAAAACTTAACCTTTGTGGAATATCGTTTCATAATGAAATGAAACATCATTATCATTATCATCAAAATAAAGATGAAATTAGGAGTATGATTTCTTAGCATTAGTAAAGCATAAATCAACAGCCAGTCTCCATCACACTTGCTCTCATTTCAATTCGTGGAATATGCAATGCTTTATACGGTAGGAGAAATAAACAAAAAATGTTAACAAAAATTATAATTCATCATTAACAGTAACTACAACTATTAAGCGTATTTTTGTCATCTGTGTGGAATCAATAACAGCACCATTACCTAAGTGAGTGTTGAGACAAGAAAGTACTGAGAAATTCAGTGGTCCCTGTGATACAGTGAAATAATTCAGACAATAATACATTCATAACAATCGCCAGTGTCATATGATGACAATATTCAGTTAGTTATGCATCTTCTGAACAATTAATCTAATGCATAATGAATGATGTGTCCTTTCAGTAAGTCGAGTGGAACATCACACATCAGGTGGGTCGTGCTGTGAAGATTCTTGAGTTTGTTCAAGGTAAACCGTAGGTTCTGCTTGGAGTTTGCGGTGCTGGGCTTGATTCAGAGCCGCCAAATTGAGATCCTGATCCTGTACCAGAGAACTGAGATCCAGAGCCAAAGCCTGCTCCAGGGCCTACACCAGCACCAGAGCCCAAGCCTGCTCCGGGGCCTAACCAGCACCACCTCCTGCTCCAGGGCCTACACCAGCACCAGAGCCAAAGCCTGCTCCGGGGCCTACACCAGCACCAGAGCCAAAGCCTGCTCCGGGGCCTACGCCAGCACCAGAGCCAAAGCCTGCTCCAGGGCCTATGCCAGCACCAGAGCCAAAGCCTGCTCCGGGGCCTACACCAGCACCAGAGCCAAAGCCTGCTCCGGGGCCTGCACCAGCACCAGATCCAAAGCCTGCTCCAGAGCCTAACCCAGCACCAGAACCAAAGCCTGCTCCAGAACCTAAGCCAGCTCCAGAGCCCAAGCCTGCTCCAGGACCTACGCCAGCACCAGAGCCAAAGCCTGCTCCAGGGCCTACGCCAGCACCAGAACCAAAGCCTGCTCCAGAGCCAGAGAATTGGGAGCCAGACCCAGAGAACTGAGATCCTGAACCAGATTGGGAACTTCCACCATAACCTGCCTGAGCTGCAGCAGCATCCTCAAGAGCTGCCTTTTCAATCTGAGCAATGGCATGAGCTGGAAGAGGAGGAGGAGTTGGTAGAAGGTCTGATTGTACACTGAAACCAGATCCATCGGCAACAAACTGGAAGTTAGCTGGGGTACCATCAGGGAATGTGAATCTGAAAATGACAAAAGTAAGTAAGTAAAGCATCGAAAGTATTTACAGTTAGACAGAATTAGATAGTTTCATAATTCAAGTTCCTTTCATTTATACATACAACTTAGACTTTTATTATTTTATATGAAATATTTTTATACTTACGACCATGCCCCTTGCTGTGCCACAGCTCCAGTTTCACCCTGTGGGTATCCTTGTTCTTGACGGCTGATGCCATCACCAGTTTCGAAGTTGAAGCTGTAAGAACCGTCAGCATGTGGACCGTCACGTTCATCAACAAGAATAGGAATGACAGGAGCAGAGGGACCTTGGTAACCTGCAGATGATCCACCAAAGGCACCACCAGCAGATCCAGATGCTCCAAATCCTCCAACAGATGATCCTGAAGGGCGAGCTCCTCCAAATGATCCACTTGAACCACCAAAGCCTCCAGAGGGAGCTCCACCAAACCCAGCAGAAGATCCACCAAAACCTCCGGTAGTTGAACCTCCAAATCCAGCACCACCAGATCCTGCAGAACCTCCAAAACCAGATCCAGAGGCACCAAAACCGCTTCCTGCTGAGCCGCCAAAGCCTCCGCTGCCAACCCCACCAGACCCTGCAGAACCTCCAAATCCAGCACCACCAGATCCTGCAGATCCTCCAAAACCAGATCCCGAGGCACCAATACCACTGCCTGCTGAACCACCATAGCCTCCAATGCCAGCTCCTCCAGATCCTGCAGAACCTCCAAACCCAGATCCTGAGGAACCTAAACCGCCTCCTACTGAACCGCCAAAGCCTCCGCTGCCAACCCCCGGATCCTGCAGAACCTCCAAATCCAGCACCACCAGATCCTGCAGAACCTCCAAATCCAGCACCACCAGATCCTGCAGAACCTCCAAATCCAGCACCACCAGATCCTGCAGAACCTCCAAATCCAGCACCACCAGATCCTGCAGAACCTCCAAATTCGGAACCACCAGATCCTACAGAACCTCCAAATCCAGCACCACCAGATCCTACAGAACCTCCAAATCCAGCACCACCAGATCCTGCAGAACCTCCAAATCCGGAACCACCAGATCCTACAGAACCTCCGAATCCAGCACCACCAGATCCTACAGAACCTCCAAATCCAGCACCATCAGATCCTACAGAACCTCCAAAACCAGATCCGGAGGAACCAAAATCGCCACCGGCTGAACCTCCAAAACCACCGGAGGAAATACCAGAAGAACCTCCGAAGCCTCCACTCACATCACCACCAAAACCACCGCTGCCAAGTCCTCCAGCAGATGAACCACCGAATCCTGCTCCAGATGAATCGCCGAATCCTCCACTTCCTGATCCTCCATGTGCACCAGAAGACGCCCCAAAAGCACCAGCCGAAGAACCACCGGGACCTCCAAATCCTCCGCTAGAAGAAACGCCAAGCCCCCCTGATGGGGATCCAGGGCCGCCTACATCAGGAGGCTGATATAATTTTGCTGGGTCAGAGAGAACCCCTCGAGGAATTGTCGCCGTGACTGCCAAAAGGGCACACAAGACCACCGTCTGGAAAGGGGTGATTTTCATTAGTATCAAAAAGGTAGAAGGTTTCATGTATGTTAGTAAAATATGAACACTACAAAACAGTAATAAAAATTTTTTTGTAAAAGGTTCCATATGGGGAAATCAACAGCATGCATTACATGTTCTTAAATATAACTAGCATTGATTTTTAGTCCTCCTTATCATCTAAATTTCATAGTTTATTTATTGTTTTGCAGTTGATCACTAAATAAAGTCATTTTTAGTGCACCTGTCAAGATGAAGCGATATATTTAATTTAATATGTATGAAGTATTCTCAGTTGAATAGTATCAGTGATTGTTGAGAATTGTGAAATTCAGTTATTTTTAAAAAATCAGAATTTATATAACGGTGGGAATTAAAATTTTCATTGTCTTTTCTGTGCATAATATGATGGTCTGAGCTGATTGTCAGTACAAAAATTTTTAATGATAATGTAGAAAAACTGTTAAGTCATAGATACTATGGTTATTTTTGTTAAGCTCGTAAGCTTTAGGAGGGCGTTTTTCAAAGACAAACTCATTTCCAAAATACAATCTATGTTTTCAGTCGATTACAATAATTCTGTAAGAGATGAAACTAGAAAATTGTTTTCAGTTTTCAGTTGCAAATAATATTTCTGTAAGATAAAACTAGAGAATTGTGTTACGACAGATGTTCTTGGTCTTCCCCAGTCATCCAAGAGTGACAGGGGTTAACTGTGTCACTTCAGTAGCCAGGCAGAAATCCTCATTGTCAGTCATTGTCATCCTGATCTGCTGCTGTAAGATAAAAGCTCGTGGTTATATAAAAACAATTGTGGAACAGCCTCCCAGAGGATGTCGTGCAGTGGAACTTCTTCAGAAGTTCAAGAGAAAGTGCAGTGCATTACTAACCCTAATACTTTTCTTCTTGCATTTTAATACAATTTTTTATCTATTTTTCTATCTATTCTTTTAATTTTTTTTTTTTTTAATAAGTGCTATCTCTTCATTCTGTATTTCCTTTTACTTCCTCTTACTTCTCACTAATGAACACCAAATGCTTTGGAAGCTTGAATTTCAAGTCAGTGGCCCTTTGGGCTTGTTCCATATGAATAGGTTTCACCTACTGAATAATAATAATAATAATAATAATAATAATAATAATAATAATAATAATAATAATAATAATAATGAAAAGGAAATGAATCTTAAGATGGGAAAAAGATGAAATGGTAAGACCATGCAGATGATGACTACGTTTTATCTATCGCATATCCCATGTGATAAGTTATGATAGTGAAGGTAGACCGCATACGCCCACACGATATAATGAAATGGAAATGAATAATAAGAGATAGAGAAAAGGTGAAATGACACGGGAAATGCAGATACAGACTACAATATATGTAACGCATATCCCTTGTGGTAAGTCATGTTAGTGAAAGTGGACCGTATGCGCCCTTAAGTAATTTCTGGAATAGCTGACTGGGAAAAATGAATTACAGAGTAAAAAAGAAAGATTTGAAAGATAAAAACTGGTTAAGTATACTGTTACTGAGAAGTACCGACCACCACCTTCAATCATATGAGTCCGGAAATGTGTCCGGTACAGTCATGCCGTTGTCTTTAGAAGACATAAGAATTATTTAGATTCTTTCTTAACCATCCTGCTACATAAAAATCATTTCTCGTATACCTTACATCTCTCTCTCTCTCTCTCTCTCTCTCTCTCTCTCTCTCTCTCTCTCTCTCTCTCTCTCTCTCTCTCTCTCTCTCACACACACAGGTCATTTCTCAATTATCTTGCTGCTTAAAAATCAGTTCTAGCACTTCGTACATTTATCTCTCTCTCTCTCTCTCTCTCTCTCTCTCTCTCTCTCACACACACACACACGCACGCACACACAAACACAGGTCATCTCTTAATTATCTTGCTACTTAAAAATCAGTTCTAGCATTTCTTACATTCTCTCTCTCTCTCTCTCTCTCCTCTCTCTCTCTCTCTCTCTCATCTCTCTTGCTACCCAGTTCTATTATTTCGTAATCTCTCTCTCTCTCTCTCTCTCTCTCTCTCTCTCTCTCTCTCTCTCTCTCTCTCTCTCACACACACACACAGGTCATCTCTTAATTATCTTGCTACTTAAAAATCAGTTCTGTTATTTCGTACATCTCTCTCTCTCTCTCTCTCTCTCTCTCTCTCTCTCTCTCTCTCTCTCTCTCTCTCTCTCTCTCTCTCTCTCACACACACACACACACACACACACACACACACACACACAAACACAGGTCATCTCTTAATTATCTTGCTACTTAAAAATCAGTTCTGTATTCCGTACATTTATCTCTCTCTCTCTCTCTCTCTCTCTCTCTCTCTCTCTCTCTCTCTCTCTCACACAAACAAACAAACAAACCGCGTTAACGATTATGCCACCGCTTCCCCGTTCCGTGCGTCATCATATACCCGGCACGCCCTACGCATTACGAAATGCGTACCACAACCGCGATGCTCGTAGTAAAAAAATTTAAAGATAATAAATGAATAAAAGAGAAATTTTAGAAATAGATAAATAAAAGAATACGATACAAAGCGAATCGTCTTCGGGGACTTCGGAATATGCAATCCGACGCTCCCCGAGAGAGCGAACTGGACTTACGTTGGTCGTCATCGTTGTCTGAAGGAGTCGAACGGAATGCATTAAACCAGCGGCTCCGCGGCCCTTATATACTGACGCAGTGCCCTTCGCTGCCGGAGGCACCGACGGAGATCCCTCCCTCCTCCTCCTCCTCCTCCTCCTCCTCCTCCTCCTCCTCCTCCTTCATGGGACTGGACGGGTGTTACGCGGCATCCCTTATGCCCTTAGAAAGTCCCTCCACCTCACGACGGGTTTCCCTCCTCCTCCTCCTCCTCCTCCTCCTCCTCCTCCTCCTCCTCCTCCTCCTCCTCCTCCTCCTCCTGTTCCTTTCTTTCTTTTTTTGCTTCAGTCCTGCTTCAGAATTTCTTCACGCGGGAATCACCGGTGTTTGATACAGTTTGAGGTTTTGAGAATAATCTCTGTATGTTTGGTTCTTCATTTTTCTTTTTTATTCTATTTATCTATTTATTTTCATTCGTGAATTATATCTATCAGATCAAGTTTGAAAATAATTTGTTTGTGTACCTCTACATTTTTCATTTTATTTTTATATATATATATATATATATATATATATATATATATATATATATGTATTTACTTTTCATTCGTGATTTATATACGTGATACACTTCCAGTTTGAAAATGATTTCTTGCTTACTTCTACATTTTTCATTTTTTCATTTATTTATTTGTATATTTACTTTTCATTCATGATTTATATATCTGATACAGTTCCAATTTAAAGGTAATTTGCTTACCTCAACATGTTTTGTTTTATTTTATTTATTTATTTATTTTTTTTTGCATTACTTATTTAAATTTCATCCATGATTTTCATACTTCAGATGTGTCTGACACAGCTCGAAGCTTTACAGCATTCTCTTTTAGTTTTCTGTAAAAGAAAACTATTGTGCCGGCTTTGTCTGTCCGTCCGTACTTTATTCTGTCAGCGCTTTTTTCTGTCCGCACCGTTTCTGTCCGCCCTCAGGTTTTAAAAACTACTGAGGCTAGAGGGCTGCAAATTGGTATGTTGATCATCCACTCTCCAATCATCAAACATATCAAATTGCAGCCCTCTAGCCTCAGTAGTTTTTATTTTACTTAAGGTTAAAATTAGGGAAGATCCTGCGTCTGGGAACGATATAGGATAGGCCACACCGGGCCGTGGTTAAACTTCATGGGTCGTGGCTCATACAGCGTTATACCGAGACCACCGAAAGATAGATCTATTTTCGGTGGCCTTGATTATTCGCTGTAGTGGCTGTACAGAAAACTCGATTGCGCCGAAGAAACTTTGGCTCATTTTATACTTGTTTTTGTGTACCTCTACATTTTAAATTTTATTTATTTATCTATTTATTAATTTATTCATTTATTTTCCGTTCATGATTTCTATACTTACGAGTTCGGTGTAAGTACCCAGAGACTGTGTGCTACTTACCGCAGAAGGTAATGAATGTGTCTCTTCATTCTTGGCGCAATCGTCATAAAGTATTCTCAATGATTTCTTACGTAGTTAGAACTGGTTTGGGTTTATAGCGATATGCATGGCCACTTTTAACACACTTATCGCCTGCATAGTGTTCGTGTATCTTGCTGTCAGTACATGTGTTCAACTTCTTACCCTGATCGTTGTGTATGTATGTATGTATATATATATATATATATATATATATATATATATATATATATATATATATATATATATATATGTATGTATATATATATAATATATAATATATATATATATTATAGTATAATATAATTATATATATATATATATATATATATATATATATATATATATATATATATATATATATATATATATATATATATGTATATATAATATGCAGCACTGATCACTTGATTGCTTTTTCCCTGGAGCCACCTCATGTTAGTGGAAATGGTTTTATGTTGATATATACATTATATACAGTATATATATATGTGTGTGTGTATGTGTTCACGTGCTTACAATTATGCCATAGTATTCTGACATTTGAATTTATGTCAAGAAACCAAAAGTCCATAATTTACTGACAATGCAAATTATCAGTTTTTAAAACCTGGTATGTTGTATATTTTTACATTTCTGTAGCCGGTGAATATTCTGATATATACTTTGTGTATGACTGATATTTAGGAATGGATTTTTCTGATGAGAATTTGATAATTATGGTTTTTTAAAATTTTTCCCATCAGTATATTTTAAGTAATTACAGTTCGTCTTTCCCTTCCACTATGTATTTTTAATTATCAGTTACCCTACCTTCTTACAATGTATTTCTAATTACCAATTGCTGTACCTCGCTGCCGAATTTCTCAGTTCCAGAGGTCCTTTATTCCTCACACCGCTGGGCTGTGGAACAGCCTCCCAGAGGATGTCGTACAGTTAGAACTTCTTCAGAAGTTCAAGCGAAAATGCAATGCATTACTACCCTAATACTATTCTTCTTTCATTTTAATACATTTTTATCTATTTACCTATTTATTAATTTACTTTTTCTTTTTTAATAAGTGGGATCTCTTCTTTTTGTATTTCTCTTTACTTCCTCTTACTTTTTCCTAATAAACACCATAATATTCTTTGGAAGCTTGAATTTCAAGTCAGCGGCCCCTTTGGTGGGCTCGTTCCATATGAATAGGTTTCATCTACTGAATGATGATAATAATAATAATAATAATAATAATAATAATAGGAACACTAGGCACGATCCTAAGATCCCTGAAAAGGAACCTGGAAAAACTAGATGCCGAAGTAGCTCCAGGACTCGTGCAGAAGAGTGTGCTACCAGAAACAGCGCACACAGTGAGAAAAGTGATGGGCTCCTAAGGAGGCAGGATGCAACCGGGAACCCCACACTATAAAAACCACCCAGTCGAGGAGGATGACTGTGATAGGCAAAAAAAAAAAGTAAAAAAAAATAAAATAATAATAATAATAAAAATACTTTTTTAATCTCTCACCGTGTCTTGTACATTTGACAGATGTAACGGAGGAAATTATGCAACCCTTCGCAAATCCGATGTCATGGTCTTCTGCGTGAACTGAAATAAACGAGGCTTTTATTTTTTCGTCTCTGTCAAACAAGGAGGCAGCAGATTGGATGTGTCATTCCATTCATGGAAGCTTTTTTTTTTTGTTTTCATTCCTCTGCTGTTTTCTTTTTAAAGAAAAAAAAAATAGGAATTGGAGATTGCTGGTAATTTGAAAATCGATGCAAAAAACTCAGATAATTTTCTGTTTGAAAAATATGAATTGGAGGATTGCTGGTAATTTGAAAATCGATGCAAAAAACTCTGATAATTTTCTGTTTGAAAAATATGAATTGGAGGATTGCTGGTAATTTGAAAATCGATGTAAAAACTCTGATGATTTTTTGTCTGAAGAATATGAATTAGAGAATTGCTGGTAATTTGAAAATCGATGCAAAACTCTGATCATTTTCTGTTTAGAGAAAAAAAATATTAATTGAAGATTGTTGGTAATTTGAAAATCGATGCAAAAACTCTGATCGTTTTCTGTTTAGAGAAAAAATATGAATTGAAGGTTGCTGGTAATTTACAAATCGATACAAAAATTCTGATCATTTTCTGCCTGAAGAACATGAATTGAAGGATTGCTGATAATTTAAAAATCGATGCAAAAACCCTGGTATTAATGTGAATGTGAAAGTTAGAAGACAACTGGAAAATTTAAGTTTAATAGGTGAAATGGGCTAAAAGCAATGTAGGCTTCAATGCGTGAAGTCAATATGCCAAGAATATTAGAACTGGGTAATAAAAATTGGTAAGACAGAAGAACCATTGCAGCAATGTAATTGGGGGATAAGTGATCGATTTAAGAGCACCTCGGTGAAATATTGACCTTAAATAATGTGGTTTTAGATGAGGGGTGAGTGAAATTCATTAGCAGAGCATCGTAAGTTTAATACATTGGCTGTAAATCACAAATTTCAATATTCCTTTCCCAAACGACTTATCGTCGCCTGTGATCTTGTTATCCATTTCCCCCCGGGGGTGGGGGGGGGGGGAGTGCCGTCAGTGTACCTCATGCGGTGTACTGTAGGCACTGCTTAAGGTTCTTTGCAGCGTGCCTTCGACCTCTAGCTGCAACCTCCTTTCGATCCTTTTACTGCACCTCCTTTCATATTCTTTCTTCCATCTTACTTTCATAGTGCAGCTGCGTGGTTTTCCTCCTGTTACACCTTTCAAACCTTTTACTGTCAATTTCCGTTTCAGCGCTGAATGACCTCATAGGTCCCAGTGCTTGGCCTTTGGCCTAAATTCTGTATTCAGTTCAATTCAATTTTATCTATTTCAGATATGTTTATTTTCTGAGTTTCAGCTTCTCTTATTAAAGAAATAAATAAATTAATAAAAGATATTCACAGTCAGATATGTGGAACGGTAGACATTTTTAATAGATTATTTCAATATTTGGAAAAAAATAGAAAATTGTGACCCTTTTCCCTGTAACTTTTGATTTTTATGATATATTACAGTTATTTTGAAATGATTTCTTATATAAAATTGTTTTATATCTTAATTATTCTTGATAAAGTTTTTAAGCAGATATTTCCTTTTACATCAAATTGCAAAGTTGTTGGTTTATCTGGAACCAGTTATTCAAACCTCGGGTTTTTAATATTCATTATAAACCTGTTTTAACTCCATGTGTCCATGTTTTTTATTATATTTTTTCGTTTTATATTTTCTTTAAACATTCCTTTGGGTTTATGGTTTGAAGAAACCATTTTGTTTTAAATAGCCTCTTTGAAAGGTATTTTATGGTTAAAAATTAAATTTTCAAAAATTAAAAAAACCTATCTTCTGGTCTAACTACAAATTAAAAACCTGTTCCCTGGTTTGTGATTCGTAGAAAGCGTGCCGTGGGTTTTAAAGTTTTTTTTTTTTTTTCATCTCTTAAGGTTTATCGCTCGGAAGAAACCGGTTTATAGGTTTTTGGTTTCTTATAGTTTCAACTCTTCACTATTTTCAGTCTGCTTTCATTCCACGGTACTTCGGGTGATTACGAATCTGTCGTTCATCTTGTGTCAAGAAATCCTTCCGTGAATGAAACTGTATCAATATCATGTTGACTTTTGAGATGTCTGGCTCCTTGTCTCATATTTGTTTCATTACGAAGGATTTCGCTTTGTCAACCTTTTCGTTAATATTTGTGCCTCCGCTTTGTCATCCTTTTCATTCATATTGTTTCACTATATTTCAGACTTGTCATATTCACTATCATCCACCTTTTCTCGCTGTTCTTTCGTGACTTATTTTGGTGGTGAACGTCTTTCTAGAAAGTGTACGCTGTACACTGATGTCATCTGTATATATATTTATGGGTAAATCGATAGGTTCCAGTTTTCCAGGACAGGCAGTTATGCTTTAGAACTTTTTTCAGATAAATCACCATCTTCCATCTTTCGTCTTCTCGCGGTCAGATGGGTAGCGCTACCTCATTCTGGTACTCCGGATGTAGGTTCGAATCCTGCTACAGATGTCAGACTTACTTCATGTTCTTCCATATGGATCTTAGGCTTTAGACTTTTTTCAGAAGTCCTGTATCACCATCTTTCATCTTACGTCTTCTCGTGGTCGGGTGGGTAACGCGGCCTTGTTCTGATACCCTAGATGCGGGTTCGAATCCTGCTGTAGACGTCAGAATTGATTCATGCGCTTCCATTGGGATCTTAGGCTTTAGACTTTTTCAGAAGTCCTGTATCACCATCTCACATCTTCCATCTTCTCGTGGTCGAGTGGGTAACGCGACTTCCTTCTGACACTCCGGATGCGGGTTCGAATCCTGCTAAAGACGTCAGAATTGCCTCATTTTCTTCCATTTGGAACTTAGGCTTTGTAGTGACAAAGTTAAAGTTAAGAAGGCATTGTGGTTATTTCAGTTACATCTTCCATAAGTTTTATTTCAATAGGTTACTGTATTACTTTTATTGTCTTTACTGTACCGATGAAATTAGAGATTGCTTATTTTGCAAAAGGATGAAAATATAGTAATCCCCATTTCCTTGAGGTACCACAGTATCACTCTTACCTTGTATCAAAGATCTCTCTCACTCATTTTACATTAAAACTGTGGAACAATTTTCTTGGGAACAACAATATAAAATGGATGTGTACACTCTTTGCAATTTCCAGAGACTGCTTTGCTGCTTTGATGTGCCATTCACTTTTACCTAATTTTTTATATGGTTATATATGTATATTTCTATTTTTTATTATTATTTATTTGTTATTTACTTCTTTATTTTTACCGTGCTTGTGTAGAATCATTGTCAAATAAAAAAAATTGATTATGCAGAATCATTCTTTGATTTTTCAGACATGAAGTCTAATTCAACATATTCATGACATATTTTATTCGTCCTTACAGTGTATGTACATTACGAATAATAATAATAATAATAATAATAATAATAATAATAATAATAATAATAATAATAATAATAATAATAATAATAATAAAGAAAAGAAAGTACGTGTAACTCACGGCATTTCTTTTGCTCAGAGTGATGCCATATCATTTTAATCTGAGGAAAATGTGATTTATCTTAACTGACAGTCTACAGCATAACACGAAGTTCTGTGACGTTCTCTAGTTCTCTGTATGCCTGTCTAAACCACCCAGCTCCCTCTTTTCACTTTCTCGAGATCACGATTCAGGATTGAGGGAAACTACGTTGCCTTTCCCGAACTTATCTATCAAGCGAGGAAAGTAGATGCCGGGGCTGAGTACGAGAGCAATGACGAGATATCACGAGTTTTGTACGTCTTTTTGCGTTGCAATTACTTCGAGTAAAAGGATTTATATGCAAAAAACATGACGAATACATCGTCCCTCATATTATCATTATTGGAAGCTGCAGATACTTCGAGTGAAAGGATATATATATATACAAAAAAGGTGAAAAACACGTCGTGCTTCATATTATCATTATTGAAAATAAAACCTCAGAATGACAGTTGCATTATCCGACATCCTAAAATGACACTCTCGATTCGATTCTGGTAATAGCAGATATGGGTAACCCCTTCTTAGGTTTCATTTTCAGTGATGACGATATGAAGAACGATGTATTTTTCAGTTTTTTTTGTATAGATATCCTTTTACTCCAAGTATTTGCGACGCAAAGAGACGCACAAAACCCGTGATATCTCGCCATTACTCGCGTATTCAACCCAGCATCCATTTTCTTCGCTCGCCTTGTCGACCGACACGTCAGCGGGAAAATTACTTTTCGATACTAGTTTTCCCATTACTATCTAAATCACGCATAACAATTCCCTTCTAATATAAACTCATTGACAAAAGCATCTCAGCAATGCCAGGGTAACAATGCCTGACGCACGAATACAGGTTCTACCTTCGACGCTTCGTCGAAAAGGAACAATTAAAAATGAAAAGTTACTAACGTCCTCTCGTGAACTGACTCTACGTCACTTACGAAAGTCACCGAGCGATGGCGTTCATCCCGCTGGCAGGCGTTTAGACTTTATTATTAAGAATAATGGGCTGTGTAATTCGGTTCTGCATTCCCGAGGCAGGTCAGTGGCAATAATAACAGCGTGGGAAGCGGTGTTTCAAACGGTTGACGAGGGAGGGCAGGAATACTGTTGTTATGCTCCGGTGATCAGCGCTCGGCGGCCGTCGAAGGGAATTACCTGGAAGGATGAAAGGGAAGGGGTTTTATTTTCTCCTTTATGAGATAACCTGGAGTTATTATTATTATTATCATTATTATTATTATTTTTATTATTATTATTATTATTATTATTATTATTATTATTATTATTGTATTCCGATGCATAAGGCTTTCTTGTGCACCCGCTAGTTTTTCCCCGTAAGGGAGTAGTGCCCTCAGTCACCCCACGTGGTGCACTGTAGGCATTACTTGTAATTCTTTGCAGCGTCCATTCGGCTCCTAGCTGCAACTCCTTTTATTCTTTTTACTGTACCTCCTTTCATATTCTATTTCTTCCATCTGACTTTCCACCCTCTCTAACAATTGTTTCATAGTGCAGCTGCGAGGCTCTCCTCCTCTTCACCTTCCTGACCTTCTTGCTGTCAATTTCCGTTTCAGCGCCGAAAGACCTCATAGGTCCCAGCGCCTGGCCTTTGGCCTAAATTCTATATTCCTTCCTATCCCCAAGTTTTCTCGTCTCTTATCGAGTCCGAGGTTTTTCGATAAAGAATCGGAAGTACTTTGATACATTTAAAGTTCTGTTAATCAGACGCTTAAAGAGAGTGTTGAACCAACCCACCTTTATGAAAGTTAAGTTTCGAATGTATAATGGGACTTGAAGGAAAAAGTAGATGATATAGAAATGACTGTTTGCTTTGTATATACGGAACAAGAAAGGATAAAAGCCTGAGAATTGTAGAGTTAAGACGAATGTAAACAGTGGTTAGTGCAGCTTTAAAGACGGATTATTTTTTGAGATGGTTTGGTCTCGCGGAGAAAACGGAAAATGTAGGTTGCTGGAAAGTTCTGGCGGGCGGCAGGGGTGACTGACCGAGAAAGTGCTGGGTAGAAGGGATAGAAGAAGCGCCGGAACACCAGGGCCTTTATAATAAAGAAGGCCAAGAGTCCCTGGAAGATGGAAATGAAGGACCCATTGAGTTTAGGATGTGTATCAATTTTAACGAGTTCCTTTAAGGAAGTATTTTTCAATCGATTTATGAAATTCATGCTGCCAAGCCAAGCACTTGGGCACTTTCTGCCATTCTGAACTTAAGCTAGTGAAAAATGGGTGTTAGAGATGTTGAACAGCAAGATTGATAACCAGAAAGTACATGGATCTAAAGGTGGAACTGAGACAAAACCGTAATAATTAGAGAGGTTGGAGAGTAAGATGGAAGAGAAGCGGGAATGGAGGTACAGTAAAAGGCTAAAGAGTGGGTACAGGTAGGGGCCATTTAGTAATGCCTACAGTGCACCACGTGAGGTGCACTGACGGCACTAACCTTCTGAGGGAGGGAGGGTTTTTTGCTTATAGAGTTAATCCTGAAGTCAACAATTGGTAAATGAACGTGCAAAAGACTGTCGCAATATCTTTGGTAAGACATATTCTGTCAGGAGACAAACTACCAGTAATTATATATATATATATATATATATATATATATATATATATATATATATATATATATATATATATATATATATTATATATATATATATATATACACACATATATATACAGTATATATATATAGTATATATATATATATATATATATATATATATATATATATTTATATATATATATAAAATTATAAAATTATATATATATCTAATATTATATAATGTTGATAAACTCCACAGTAATTGGGAAAAGACGAATTAGTTCTTTCAATATTTTATAAAATATAATAACTTAAACTTGTAAGATTTTTTTTCAGCATAAACAAATATATTTAATAAGAGAACTCACAACATCATGTTGTTTTTCATCCATAACCACTTGCTTCCAATTGCCTGATTAACGAGGGCGAATATAATGCGATATGATTAAACGTAATAGATGTGCTTACTTAGCAATTTTAGTCATTATTGGCTAGCTTGATATAATCTCTCTCCTGAGTACATTGTAAGAGCATGGCGTTCTGGGTATTGTTTGCTTTGATTCAATATTATATATATATATATATATATATATATATATATATATATATATATATATATATATATATATAAATATATACATAATATATATATATATATATATGTATATGTATGAATATATTATCATATATATATATATATATATATAAATATATACATTATATATATATATATGTATATGTATGTATATATTATCATATATTATATATATATATATATATATATATATATATATATATATATATATATATATATTTATATATAACTAACGATACACGTTTTCTCCCACTGTGAGGGTGGCTTCAGTTGTTAGCCCGATTGCAACTAACCACAGTCGCGTAACTACTATGTACATATATTACTGCTCATTGGATTTTAATGGACTGTCTTCAAATCGGTCAGGAATCGATATATCCCTTCTTGCCTCACTGGACTAATTCCTACCAGGAGAGGGGGGGTGGGGGAAGGGGTGGCTCAAGAGAAAAAGTAAAGGCAGTGGTAACCGCCATGTTCATACTTGACCTAGTGGATGGTGGATGAACACCCTGTGCAAAAAACTTCCACTGTCATACGTCCTATAATATTCACTTTTCTCATGTTTGTACTCTTGCGCTTTCTGAATATTGTGTCTTGTCCTTTCCTTTACCTCTTTAAAGCCAACTATCCATTATTTTCTAGGTTTGCCTCTCCTTTTCCTCTTTATACTGTAGAATTATACCTTCTTTTCTCCATTCTTTTCTCCAACCCATTTTCCTTCATTCCTTCCACATGACCGGACCATTCCAAAACACTGAGTATCTCCTTTCACCTTCAGTAGCCTTTTTACCACTTCTTCTATGTATGAAGTTATCATCAAACATTAGTACTCAAAGAGAATTCAGGTATTCCACAGTCTTCTGAGGAACAGCTTTGGTAATATATATTAGCTGAAGCTCAGTGCAACTTATCTCTTTCTTATAAGGGGAAAAAAACAATTAACTATCGAAACAGACTTATAATGTATATTTGATCATAAAAAACTGTAATACTAATACTAATACTAATAAGCGTATTGTTCGTTGTTTAAACGGTATAAAAAATATCCGTACTATATTACCACTAGAAATATCAATTTGACCACCTCTACCTTTATGGAATATAGAAGAGAAGAAATGAAAAGATTTTTAGAAGCAATCATCAGTATTTTGTGTGGGAGAACTGTTGTATTAGAAATTTGTAGGTATCTATTAAAATATCGGTTCGAACAGTACAAGTTTTAATGTTTTAATTACATAATTAACAGTACAGGGGCTCTGTATTGAGTGTCCGTATGAAAATAGATCGTCAGAATGCCAAAGCTTTGAGTGACTAGACACAAAAATTTGTCATACCACCATTGCGTATTCTATAGTGATGATATGATTCATAAAAGTAGGAAAGGAACATAAAGGTAAGGTTCAGTAGTACAAAGTTGTCATGCCACAGAGTATCACAAAGTAGTAAGCATTGCTAAATGTGCGTCACCATCATTTATGGCAGGCCATAGGTCTTGCTCGGGGCTTGCGATACAAGGCTTGGCACGGGACTGACTGGTTGACGAGGCCCAGAGGGAGGCAACTGGGAAGGAGAGCCGGGAAACTGGGATCCAGAACTTGAAAATTGAGTGCCAGGTCCAGGTATCTGGGATCCAGAACCTGAACTTGAAAATTGAGATCCAGATCCAGGTAACTGGGCTCCCAAACCTGAACCTGAGAACTGAGACCCAGACCCAATACCAGATACCTGAGATCCAAGGCTGGAACCTGATGACTGGATTCCAAACCCAGATCCAGGGAACTGAGATCCAGAACCAGCAAACTGAGATCCACCACCGGCAGCAGCAGCAGCAGCATCTTCTCGAGCTGCCTTTTCAATCTGAGCAATGGCATGAGCTGGAAGTGGAGGAGGGGTTGGCAGGAGGTCAGATTCTACGCGGAAGCCACCTTCATCAGCAACAAACTGGAAGTTAGCTGGAGTACCGTCTGGGAACGTGAATCTGAAATGATAGACTCATATGTGAATGCTGCAGTAAGTTATAAAGGTTGTATAGATTTTTCACTAATAGCAAAACTATCAAACAGGAATCGTATTTTGATATAAAGTACTGACTTTTAATAGGTGTTTTTTGCATTAGAGTGTTGTTATGACAATACTATCAAAAATTAATTTTTTCTTCACTTACGACCAAGCCCCCTGCTGTGCCACAGCTCCTGTTTCACCTTGTGGATATCCCTGCTCTTGACGAAGAATGCCATCACCAGTCTCAAATCTGAAGTTGTAAACACCGTCACCATGAGGCCCATCACGTTCATCCACAAGGACAGGGACTGCAGGTGCTGAAGGGCCATCAAATCCTCTAGAAGCTGCTCCAAAGTTTCCACCTAAAGATCCCCCAACACCCCCACTAGAAACCCCTCCAAGTCCACTAATAGATGACCCACCAGAGCTTCCTCTTGAAGACCCTCCTATTGTACTAGCAGTTGAGCCACTAAAAGTTCCACTAGAAGATCCCCCAAATCCACCAGGTGAGGAGCTAACTGAGCTTCCTCGTAGAGAGCTTCCTAAACTAGCTCCAGTCGAACCACCAACACCTGTGCTAGAACCCCGATATTCTGCAGGAGAGGAACCACCAAATGCCACTCCTGAAGATCCCCCAGTACTTCCACTAACTGGACTACCAAATCCTCCACTTAAGGTTCCTCCAAAGCCACCAGTAGATGAGCCACCTAAATTTCCTCCAGATAATCCACCAAATCCACTAGTGGATGAACCACTAAGTGAATCTCCAGCACTTATACTTGAAGAACTGCCAATGGCACCACTGGCAGAACCTCCAAACTGTCCACTCAATCCTCCAGAAATACCCCCTGATGAACTAACACTTGAGCCTCTGACGTCAACAGTTGAGGAGATACCAAAGTCAGATCCTAAAGAACCTGAAGTGTCAACTGTGCCAGATCCAGAGGATCCTCCAAAAGAACCTACAGAAGGTTCACCTAGTCCAGATGTAGAAGTCTGACCAAATCCAGATCCTGAGGAACCACCAAAACTTGTCCCAGGAAAATCATCAAAGCCAGAACCCGGTGAAGCAGTAATTCCAGGACTAGCAGTTGTGGCAAAACCAGATCCTGAGGAACTGCCAAAGTCAGATCCAGGAGTAACACTAATTCCACCAAGATTAGAGTCTAAAGAACCCCCATGTCCTGCAGTGGAAGAACCTCCATAGCCACCACTTGAAGAATCTCCTAACCCAGATACAGTAGTGCTGCCAAAACTTGATCCTAAAGAACTTCCAAGTCCACCAGTACCAGTACTTGTAGATCCTAAGGAGCTTCCAAATCCACCAGTACCAGTACTTGCAGATCCTAAGGAGCTTCCAAATCCACCAGTACCAGTACTTGCAGATCCTAAGGAGCTTCCAAATCCACCAGTACCAGTACTTACTGATCCTAAGGAGCTTCCAACTCCACCAGTACTTGCAGATCCTAAGGAGCTTCCAAATCCACCAGGAATTGTACCAGTAGAGCCTAAAGAACTGCCAGTTCCCAAACCAGAGGTACCACCAAAACTAGTTCCTGGGGAGGTTCCTGGTGAAATGGTACTTACAGTTGTGCTGAAACCAGACCCTAAAGAACTGCCAAAGTCAGATCCAGGAGTAACACTAATTCCACCAAGATTGGAATCTAAAGAACCCCCATGTCCTGCAGCTGAAGAACCCCCATAACCAGCACTTGAAGAATCTCCTACCCCAGATCCAGTAGTGCTGCCAAAGCTTGATCCTAAAGAGCTTCCAAATCCACTGGTACCAGTACTTGCAGATCCTAATGAGCTTCCAAATCCACCAGTACCAGTACTTGCAGATCCTAAGGAGCTTCCAAATCCACCAGAACCAGTACTTGCAGAACCCAAGGAGCTTCCAAATCCACCAGAACCAGTACTTGCAGAACCCAAGGAGCTTCCAAATCCACCAGTACCAGTACTTGCAGATCCTAAGGAGCTTCCAAATCCACCAGAACCAGTACTTGCAGAACCCAAGGAGCTTCCAAATCCACCAGAACCAGTACTTGCAGATCCTAAGGAGCTTCCAAATCCTCCAGGAATTGTACCAGTAGAGTCTAAAGAACTGCTAGTTCCCAAACCAAAGCTACCACCAACACTAGTTCCTGGGGTGGTTCCTGGAGAAATGGTACTTATAGTTGTGCTGAAACCAGATCCTACAGAACTGCCAAGGTCAGAACTAGGAGTAACACTGATTCCTCCAAGATTGGAGTCTAAAGAACCTCCATGTCCTGTTGCGGAAGAACCTCCATAACCAGCAGTTGAAGAACCTCCTGCTCCAGATCCACTAGTGCTGCCAAAACTTGATCCTAAAGAGCTTCCAAATCCACCAGTACTGGTACTTGCAGATCCTAAGGAACTTCCAAATCCATCAGTACCTGTACCTGCAGATCCTGATGAGCTTCCGATTCCACCAGTACTAGTACTTGCAGATCCTAAAGAACTTCCAAATCCACCAATACCAGTACTTGCAGGTCCTAATGAGCTTCCAAATCCACCAGTACCAGTACTTACAGATCCTAAGGAGCTTCCAAATCCCCCAGAACCAGTACTTGCAGATCCTAAGGAGCTTCCAAATCCACCAGGAATTGTACCAGTAGAGTCTAAAGAACTGCCAGTTCCCAAACCAGAAGTACCACCAAAACTAGTTCCTGGGATGGTTCCTGGAGAAATGGTACTTACAGTTGTGCTGAAGCCAGATCCTAAAGAACTGCCAAGGTCAGAACTAGGAGTAACATTGATTCCTCCAAGATTGAAGTCTACAGAACCTCCATGTCCTGAGGCTGAAGAACCTCCATAACCAGCAGTTGAAGAACCTCCTGCTCCAGATCCAGTGGTGCTGCCAAAACCTGATCCTAAAGAGCTTCCAAATCCATCAGTACCTGCACCTGCAGATCCTGATGAGCTTCCAAATCCACCAATACCAGTACTTGCAGATCCTAAAGAGCTTCCAGATCCACCAATACCACCACTTGCAGATCCTAAGGAGCTTCCAAATCCACCAGTACCAGTACTTGCAGAACCTAAAGAGCTTTCAAATCCACCAATACCAGTACTTGCAGATCCCAAAGAGCTTCCAAATCCACCGGTACCTGCAGATCCTAAAGAGCTTCCAAATCCACCAGAACTTGTACCAATAGAATCTAAAGAACTACCAGTTCCCAAACCAGAGGAACCAACAAAACTAGCTCCTGGGGAAGTTCCTGGTGAAATGGTACTTGCAGTTGTGCTGAAACCAGATCCTAAAGAACTTCCCAAGTCAGATCCAGGAGTAACACTAATTCCACCAATATTGGAGTCTAAAGAACCTCCATGTCCTGTGGCTGAAGAACCTCCATAACCAACACTTGAAGAGCCTCCTGCTCCAGGTCCAGTAGTGCTACCAAAACTTGATCCTAAAGAACCTCCATGTCCACCTGTACCAGTACTTGTAGAGCCTAAGGAGCTTCCAAATCCACCAGTACCAGTGCTTGCAGATCCTAAGGAGCTTTCAAATCCACTAGTACCAATACTTGTAGATCCTAAGGAGGTTTCAAATCCACCAGTACCAGTACTTGCAGATCCTAAAGAGCTTCCAAATCCACCACTAAGTCCACCAGTACCAGTACTTGCAGAGCCTAAAGAGCTTTCAAATCCACCAGTACCAGTGCTTACAGATCCTAAAGAGCTTCCAAATCCACCAGGAATTGTACCAGTAGAGCCCAAAGAACTGCCAGTTCCCAAACCAGAAGAACCAACAAAACTAGTTCCTGGGGTGGTTCCTGGTGAAATGGTGCTTGCAGTTGTGCTGAAACCAGATCCTAAAGAACTGCCAAAGTCAGATCCAGGAGTAACACTAATTCCGCCAAGATTTGAGTCTAAAGAACCCCCATGTCCTGCAGTGGAAGAACCTCCATAGCCAGCAGTTGAAGAATCTCCTACTCCAGATCCAGTGGTGCTGCCAAAACCTGATCCTAAAGAGCTTCCAAATCCACCAGTGTCACTACCTCCAGTTCCTGATGAGCTTCCAAATCCACCAATACCAGTACTTGCAGATCCTAAGGAGCTTCCAAATCCACCAGTACTTGCAGATCCTAAGGAGCTTCCAAATCCACCAGTACCAGTACTTACAGATCCTAAAGAGCTTCCAAATCCACCAGTACCAGTACTTGCAGATCCTAAAGAACTTCCAAATCCACCACTAAGTCCACCAGTACCAGTACTTGCAGAGCCTAAAGAGCTTCCAAATCCACCGGTACCTGCAGATCCTAAAGAGCTTCCAAATCCACCAGAACTTGTACCAATAGAATCTAAAGAACTACCAGTTCCCAAACCAGAAGAACCAACAAAACTAGCTCCTGAGGAGGTTCCTGGTGAAATGGTACTTACAGTTGTGCTGAAACCAGACCCTAAAGAACTGCCCAGGTCAGATCCAGGAGTAACGCTAATTCCGCCAAGATTTGAGTCTAAAGAACCCCCATGTCCTGTGGCTGAAGAACCTCCATAACCAGCAGTTGAAGAATCTCCTACTCCAGATCCAGTGGTGCTGCCAAAACCTGATCCTAAAGAGCTTCCAAATCCACCAGTACTAGTACTTGTAGATCCTAAGGAGCTTTCAAATCCACCAGTAACTGTACCTGCAGATCCTGATGAGCTTCCAATTCCACCAGGAAGTATACCAGTAGAGCCTAAAGAACTGCCCGTTCCCAAACCAGAAGACCCAACAGAACTAGCTCCTGAGGAGAATCCTAAATCATCAGTTTGTGAACTAGCAAAAGATCCCCCAGATGTAACACCAAGGCCTCCACTGCCAGTATGACCAAATCCATCAGTCAATGATCCTCCTACACCTCCTGTGGTACTGTGAGTTATGGTTGCTCCTCCAAATCCTCCTTCAGTTACACCCCCGTGTATACCGCCAGATAAGCCTCCAGTTCCTGCAGATAAACTACCTGATCCATCACTAAATGAGCCACCATGAGCACCTGGTATGCCCCCTATTAATCCTCCTGAAGTTCCTCCACTGGAAGAGATACTATGAGTTGAGGTTGATCCTCCAAATCCTCCCTCTGATAATCCCCCCTGTATACTACCAGGTAAGTTTCCAGTTCCTGCTGGAAAACCACCTGATCCTGCACTAGGTGAGCCACCATGAGCACCTGGTATGGTTCCTATTATTCCTCCAGAAGTTCCTCCAAACCCACTTCCTAAACCTCCAGTGCTTCCACCAACTGATCCTATTGACCCTCCACTAGAAACACCTCCTAAACTTCCACTTACAGCTCCCCCAGATCCCACACTTGATGATTGAGAGGCACCCACATTTGGAGTTTCATATAACCTTGTTGGATTTGAGCTGTGCCCATCAGGAGCAGAAGTTACAACAGCTAACAGTGCACACAGCACCAATTTCTGTGAAAGGAGTGAAATTGTTAGTTTGTGAGCTAACATTTTTTTAATTCATTACAACTGCAAGATAAATAATTTTCAATGGTATCTATATTTAGTCTAGAGTTGTACATTGTTTAAATCTAGAGGTATTGACAGAATGTGTAAGACTTAGTTTGGCAGTTGAATACTAGTTTAGTCTGGACGTATTTTTTTGTTTTAGTGAGAATGTTGTATTGTTGTCAGTGTGTATGGAAGCTGCAGTTGTAAATAACAGTATGAAAATGTACTCCTTAGAAAATGAAGTAAGAAAAACATCCATCAAATACTAGTATGATCACCGATGATTGAGAGGATGGGTGGCTTGGAATTATTTTAGTGTTCACAACTGAATTCTTAAAGGTTATATTGTCATGGAAATGAAGAAATAAGCACCTAGGAACTGGAAGAAAATATTACTCATTCAGTTATCTATGACTGCATTGCTCCTGGGTTACCTTCCTGAGAGGCGTTACTCGTCTGGTCTTCAGCAAGTGTTTTTGGGATGAGGTTGTTGGCCCCTATGTGCCAATGGTGTCTGGTATTTTTTGGTTATCTATCTATATGCTGGGATTTAGTGATAACCTCTGCTCCGGTGTCCTGTTTCATAGCTAGCTTGATACCGCTGGTGAAATTATGAAGAAAGAAGTACCAGATAACAGCAAATGCCACGTTATCCTTGAACTGCTGAATCAAGTCTGAGAGCTTGTTCAGAAACTTTCACACCATTAGGCTCTTCTTCACACACTACCTCACTCACCTCTACCTTGCATGAACTCTTTTACTGCTTTATTGATATGTGGGACACCCCTGCTTGCTCTATACAGCACTTCTTCCTTCTTCCTTCCTCATAAGACTTCTAAAATCAGCCATCAAAGAGATGGGTAACCTAATATCCTTGTTGGGTCGATGTGTAAGCAGGACAAGCCAATATAAAGGTCAAGGACATATGATGAGAATGAGGTGGAACCCACAGTCCTGCCTTTTTAGGGACTGATTATAACTACTATTATTTTTATAGTCTGGAAATAAGAGCAAAAAAGCAAACTGGAATGAAACGAACGGGATCACAGGTATCCTCGGAGAAAACGTGGGAAGAGTTGGCCGAATGGTCGTTGCCATGACAACTGAGAGACTCTCCTTGAGCTCATTGTAGCAACGGCCAAAGGCGTACTTGTACAAAAGAGGCAGCAAAGCCACCTTGGACTAGGAAAGAAAGGATAGGTTGAATAGGGGTCACTGAGGAGGTGAACTACATTTGAGTCAATGTGTTGAGAAGAGAAACTGAAAAAGAAGATCCTGAATATATTACTTAAAAGGTATTCCAAATAGTAGTGAATGAGGGCGACAGGACTTCAATACCGGGATGAAGGAAGAAAGACATCATATAATTTTATAGAACACTCAGCTTTTTCGAAGCGGATTTAATCCTCTGAATCGTGTAATCTCTCCAAAACAAAACAGGTAAAAAATGCGCCGAGGTTTCTTCGGCGCAATCGAGTTTTCTGTTCAGCTTATAATCAAGGCCACCGTAAATAGATCTATCTTTCTGTGGTCTCGGTATAATGCTGCATGAGCCGCGACCCATGAAACTTTAACCACGACCCGGTGGTGGCCTATCCTATATCGTTGCTAGAAGCACGATTATGGTTAACTTTAACCCTAAATGAAATAAAAACTACTGAGGCTAGAGGGCTGCAATTAGGTATGTTTGATGATTGGAGGGTGGATGATCAACATACCAGTTTGCAGCCCTCAAGCCTTAGTAGTTTTTAAGATCTGAGGGCGGAGAGAAAAAGTGCGGACAGAATAAAGTGCGAACGGACAGACAAAGCCAGCACAATAGTTTTCTTTTAAAGAAAACTAAAAGCCACAACATCTAAATATCGATGGCGGGGAGAGGTTTGGTAACATATTCATCCAAAAATATTAAATTGGACGGTAGACGAGCAAAAGAAATTGGTAGTAGCTGAGTCATGGTGGTATTCAACCAGAGCAAGCGATGGAATCCCAGATATGCTCACGAGGTCAGAGTTCAGATCTGAAGACGGGGTGATTCGAAGGTGAGCTCTAAAATCTTGGCTGGAAACCGAAAGAAGAAGGAGAAAGGGATTTTGAGTTATGGGGAAAAGCATCAGTAGGAAAGTCAAAGGTAGAAGTGAGAGAACTTAGGTGTGGCTGGAAGGTCGAAAGGGAAAGAGATGAAGACATTTCCCGGGAAAATTCAGTGTTTTAGATTTAGATTTAGATTATATTCTACGGCTTTGAATGATTTTTTCCTCTTCATTTGTAACAGAGATATCAAGGACCTCATTCTTTCTACAACAATGTGTGTCGACAAACCAGAAATACTTTTTTTTTTTAACATTGACTTTCTTGGTGAGAAGGCATCAGGGGCTGGCAGTTCGAAGTAAGATACCGGTCAGTGAAGAAAGGAACAAAGTTTGTAGAATAAGATGATATTAATAGCCGGAGAAGTAGGTTTGAGCCAGAATGCTCTACAGAAGATACAAGAACCATCAATTCATCTATTGATGTGTTTTAGATATAAAGTCTTTGTTCTAGTAAAATATCGGTCAATGAAGAAAGGAACAAAGTTTGTAGAATAAGATAAGCAACAGCAAACAAGATGCTATCAATAGTTGGAAAACTAAAGTTTGATCCAGAACGCACCACAGAAGATACAAGAACCATCAATATATCTGTTGATGTGCTTTAGGCATAAAGTCATGGTTCTATCTTCTTGATTCTTCTTGCCTTCACAACCGTAATCCTGTTGACCTTCGCTTTCCACAGTGTTCAGTAACAAACTCCTTCCAGCTGATTCACCGGCTCTTTCGATAACAAACACTTTCAAACTCAATCACCAGTCTCCGAGGCTTTTATCCTCGTGCACTGGTTAAAACTTATCATTGGAAACATCAGCAGTTTCGTGCTCCGTGCGTTGATAGTTCTCTTATCACACGAAATTGCACCAATCAATCAATCCCAAAATAACTGCCGACAGTCAGAAGAGTAACACCTTTTGGGACCATCACCACTACGAGAGAAAGTGTGTGTATTAGTGTGTGTGTGTGTGTGTGTATATATATATATATATATATATATATATATATATATATATATATATATATATATATATTGCTATATTTCTCTATGTACAATAGACTTCACGCCTTTGCTATCTATCTACAGTTATATATTTTACAATGATATATTCATGGTAGATATTATGAGTGCTAACAAATTGATATTTCAACTCCTTACGGTTATACATGGTACAGATATTCATGTGCCAAATGCGTGTATGTGTATGTATATTTGTGTATATATATATGTTTGTGCATGCATGTAGACATATGCGTGTATGTGTATGTATGTGGTGAGTGTATGTATATATGTGTGTGTGTATGTATGTGTGTTTGTGTATGTGTATATGGTTTGTTAATGTGAGGACAATCAGGAATTACTGTTGGTTATCCTTTTCAGTAGTTTCCTTTTGAGTAAAATTTAAATAGGATATTATCCAGCGATTTTTTTTTTAGTGTAAGAATTGTGTATGATAGATCAAAAGAAACTTTTAGGATTGATGAAGATATAGGATATATATATATATATGTCAATCATTTAATTGCCCTTCCAAAAAAGGAAACTTTATACAACTTACTGCGATCATCTTCGAAGCCTGAAGGAGTCGTACTGAGTGTATTGATCCTACTTCATGACAGGACTTATATACCGAGCCGTGCCCGTAGCCCCTCCCCCACGCCCTGTTTCCCTCATTCCCTCCTCCTCCTCCTCCTCCTCCTCCTCTTCTTCCTTTCCCTCAGTCCCTGGCACCTCCCACCCAAGCATTCTTCCTCTCCTCTAGTGAGCTTCTGCACCTCCTTCCGTATCCTACCACCGACTGGGGATTCCCGATGCCTTTCCCACATCCTACTCTGGAGAGTAGAAGGGAAGGGGTTTCCCGCCCCCTTCTCCTTGTCTCCCCCCACCAGTCCCCCAAATCCTGTAGACTCAGCCAATGGCTTTCTGTAACTGTAAGAAAAACCCTTTCACTGCCGCTGATCCCAATTCATGACAGCCAGTGGTAAGCATGAAGAGGAGATCCGGGGTGGGGAGGAAGAGGGAATGCATCGCAGGGTAACAACCCGTCAACCATCCCCCTCGCCTTCCTCTTTCCACCCCTACCCAGTCGTCGTCGTCGTCTCTTCCCCCGCCCCCAAAATCATGGCTTCATCATCTCAAGCGCCGAAGCCAAAGGGCCTCCGGGGAAGGCTGAAGGAGTTGGGGTAGAAGACGATGCTTCTTCACTCGTGACAAAACGGAACGGTGACAAAGTGGATGACTTGGAGACCTTTTGTTCCGGGAATGTTGACGACATATCGCCGGGTCATACTTGCAAGAAGAATGAGAGAGAGAGAGAGAGAGAGAGAGAGAGAGAGAGAGAGAAAGGGAATCTGCGGCTTCACCTGGAAGTTCTTTGCGGAAGAAGAAATAGGAAGGAATTCGCCCCATTCAGATTTTTAGAGCAGGCAACTAACGTTCGGTATATTTTGGCATAGTAATAATTAAGTACTCTTTGTTGGAAATGATAATAGTAATAATAAAAATAATGTTATTAATAATAATAATAGCTTGTGCAAATAAAATACGAGCTCACCAACAGACACAGATATATATGGATGACTTGCGCCCTCATTCCAGAGAGATTTGTTTAGAACCGGATGGGTAACATTCTGTAGCCACGCCCACCCTTACCAAGGGAATAGGTGTATATATATATATATATATATATATATATATATATATATATATATATATATATATATATATATATATATATACTGTATATATCATGAAATTAGGAAATATGGGCCGGACCGATTTCGTCTGTTTACACATTTTCTAACGACCGGTACATAGCAGAAGAATTTGCATACGTATGATAGAATGAAAGCACAATTAATTCATAATACTAATGCTATTTACCAATAATTAATACTATTCAAACTATCTACCAATAATTTACACAATTCACATTGAGTTCCAGTCCTTCTGAATATGTCCAAAAAAAAAAAAAAAAAAAAAAAGACGAAACCGGTCGGGACCATAATCTTTGTTTCATTTATCCCTGCAGAATTTTATATATTTAAACCACGTATTCGCGTGAATTATTCTTTGTGTGTGTGTGTGTGTGTGTGTGTGTGTGTGTGTGTGTAGACAGAGAGAGAGAGAGAGAGAGAGAGAGAGAGAGATTGAGGGAGAAAGGGAAGAGAAAGGAAAACGCACAAGAATAAAACAGAGAAAGTGAACCGAAAAATCATTTTTAGCGAAATACGGAGAAATGAGAGTCGTGAATCTAAGTGGCCAAGCCAGCATTTTTACTCATGCACGCATCTCGCACCCTTCGGAGAGCGAAAGGCGAGAGAGTTCCCTTAACAGCAAACTACTCTGATTCGTATTAGACGTGTTTACTTCCCGTGCGATCTTGGGTCATCCAAGGTAACTCTGGTTGTCAAACGAGGAGAAAGTAACTCGGGTAATTCCGCCCGGCGCCTTGCCAGGGCAGAAGAATACGTGTGTTACACATTTGCCCGTGAAGAGGAGAGAGAGAGAGAAAGAGAGAGAGAGAGCAAAATGCAAAGAGTGAGAGAGGAAACGACGGATGAAAAGAGAGAGAGAGAGAGAGAGAGAAAGTGATGAATTGAGTGGTTCGATAAAAATCGTGAAGGGAAAACGTACAAAGTAATTGAGAGAGAGAGAGAACGAAAGCAAAATACGGAAAAGAGTCAGAGAGAGAGAGAGAGAGAGAGAGAGAGCAAAATGCCGAAAGAGTGAGAAAGGAAACGAGAGAGAGAGAGAGAGAGAGAGAGAGAGAGAGAGAGAGAGAAAGTGATGAATTGAGCGGTTCGATAAAAATCGTGAAGGGAAAACGTACAAAGTAATTTAGAGAGAGAGAGAGAGTGAAAGCAAAATTCGGAAAGATGGTGAGAGGAAAGGAGAAATGAAAAGAGAGACAGTGATAAAAGTGATAAATGGAGTGGTTCGATAAAAATCGCGAAGGGAAAACGTACAAAGGAACTGAGGAGAGAGAGAGAGAGAGAGGCAGCGAAATTATTATTATTATTATTTATTATTATTATTATTATTATTATTATTATTATTATTCAGAAGATGAGCCCGAACCCCTGTTCATATGGAACAAGGCCACGGCGGCCGTTGACTTGAAATTCAAGTTTCCAAAGAACACGGTGTCCTTTAGAAAGAAGTAATAATAAAATAGATAAAAAAAAAAAGCTGAATGAATTAAAGAAATTAAAGGGTAATCCCGAAGCGGACCTTAGCAACATAAATATCGAAGTGGCAGAGCGGCAGCGAAGCAGTTGTGTTAACGACGCAACAGGAAAATAATAATAGTAATAATAAAAATAATGCTGTTGTTGTTGGCATGCTGAGGGAACAAGGGAGTAACATGGGGTAAATATTTTATTTTTCTGGGTAATGATCAGAGGTTCTTTCCACCATGACTAGGCTGTTTTTATTGTTCTCCGCCGGCCCATATTTCTTCAGACCAACCTCTCTCTCTCTCTCTCTCTCTCTCTCTCTCTCTCTCTCTCAGCTTGTATCCGATTATACCCTTTCTGTCTGTATCTATTGAACTTTGCTGAGCATCTCAGTATATTCATTAACTCTCTCTCTCTCTCTCTCTCTCTCTCTCTCTCTCTCTCTCTCTCTCTCAGCTTGTATCCGATTATACTCACTCTTTCTTTCTTTCTTCCTTTCTGTACCTATTGAACGTTGCTGAGCACCTGATTACATTCATTAACTCTCTCTCTCTCTCTCTCTCTCTCTCTCTCTCTCTCTCTCTCTCTCTCTCTCTTGTATTCGATTATACTCTTTCTTTCTTTCTGTACCTATTGAACTTTCTGATTACATCTGATTACTCTCTCTCTCTCTCTCTCTCTCTCTCTCTCTCTCTCTCTCTCTCTCTCTCTCTCTCTCTCAACTGAACTTGTGTCGGATTATGTCAACTCTTTCTTTCCGTCCGTATTTACCTTTGTTGTACATCAGATTATATTTCTCTCTCTCTCTCTCTCTCTCTCTCTCTCTCTCTCTCTCTCTCTCTCTCTCTCTCTCTCTCTCTCTCTTTGAATCTTGCATCAGGTTTTATTATTTCTTTCTGTCCCTGGTTACCTATGCTGAGCAACTGATTGTATTCATTCTCTCTCTCTCTCTCTCTCTCTCTCTCTCTCTCTCTCTCTCTCTCTCTCTCTCTCTCTCTCTCTCGGAAATTCTCAAAATAAGCCACTCTCCTCTTGAAATTCTTCAGGCATTACTGTTGTCCAACAAAAAAAAAATGTGAAGGTTTTTCTTAGGTGGAAAGTTGCTAAGATTTGAATGAAATGCAATATTATTTTTTTTTCCTGGGTTGAAATATTCATTGCGAACCTCTAGGGCATATTGTTGTTGCATCAGCACGGATTTAAATCCACATATTCGTAGATACTCGAGCATACTCGCGTGCATGCAAAGGTGCCTTGTCATACTTCGTGTTGGTAGAAAGTAGCGTTTCGTAATTGTGCTCAGGACAAATTATCAGGCCTTCCTTTGTAAGAGGTTTACAGAAAAATCTCATTTCGCCCCGTGGATTGGCTGACCTTTCGTGTGTTACTGGATATTTTCATTTTAGATCACACGCACTTTTAGTTTTCTGTAAAAGAGAACTATTGTGCCGGCTTTGTATGTCCGCCCGCACTTGTTCTGCCCGCCCTCAGATCTTAAAAACTGCTGAAGCTAGAGGGCTGCAAATTGGTATGTTGATCATCCACCCTCCAGTCATCAAACATACCAAATTGCAGCCCTCTAGCCTCAGTAGTTTTTATTTTATTTAAGGTTAAAGTTAGCCATCACCTTGTACCGGGCCGTGGTTAAAGATTCACGGGCCGCGGCTCATACTGCATTATACCACCGAAAGATAGATCTATTTTGGGTGGCCGTGATTATACGCTGTACAGAAAACTCGACTGCGCTGAAGAACTTTGGCGCATTTTTTACTTGTTATTTATAAGACATATTTCTTAGCCTTAGCGTTCGTTATCCGTTGCAATTCTTGAAAATGATTTGCACTTCTGTGATGTCAAGACTGATAATTATTCCTTTTGTGTTCTTTATCAGTTGGAATTCCGGAAAATGACTTACGCTTTTGTGTTATCAAGACAGGTATTTTCCTTTTTGCGTTCATTATCAGTTGGAATTCCTGAAAATGATTTACTCATTTGTATTATCAAGACAGATATTTTCCATTTTTGCTTTCATTACCCATTGGAAATCCATGCTTTGACCGTTATAGTTTATGATGCTGAATGTAATGAAGTGTAAGATAAACTTAGTAATACTCCTGTTGGAACCGCGCACGAATATTGTCCCAGAAACATAAAAAGGAATCGAACTGAGCTTGGAACACTGGCCACAAATTCAAAACCATCTCTTCACTGACAAGAGGAATTTCCTCGCCTGATTTATGACGCAGCAGATCCCTACAGGTATGGATCCTGGCTCCGATAACCGGGTGCCAAGGAAAGTTTGAAACCTAGGGACGGGAATTTGATCAATTTCTCGCCTGGCGTTTATGCATCATTGCCCCAGCAGCGGTGGTCTGGGTGAGGTTTGGCGATTTCTTAAAGGCTTCTCTTGGTAGAATTTCCGAAAGGTAGAACGATGATTTTGCTTGGGATGCTGGGATTAATGAACCGTATCAGTTTTTTCGATTGGTGTGACTTTGAGTTTGGTTCACGTTTCAAATTTTTTTGGGCCCATTTCTGGCGGTGCTAGGCAACTTACTTTCAGCTTGTGCGTACTGAGATTATAAAGAGACTTCTTGGTACCTACGATTCAGTTT
>NC_089745.1:2765917-2798417 GCF_040412425.1 Macrobrachium rosenbergii | reverse complement strand
GTGACTCTTACACTCAGAAAATTTTTCCAAATAACACAGTGAATTCCCTGTTCATTCTAAGTTAAGCTTTCCTGAAGCTTTTTGACAAGTATTTAAAACTGTAAACATTTACAAATATTTATGACTAATTTAGTGTGTATTGGCCTTCTAAGTTACTGAAACTTTTCAGAGCCGAAGGTAATGAGATGTTTCAGTGTGGAATAATACTTTCTCTGTTCTGCCCGAAAATGGAAAGTTTTCGAAATTGAGATATGCCACCCATTGGGCTCGTGAAACACTAATACACAAGATACTGCAGTTGCAGAATGATTCGTCAATGCTTTCCACGAGCATTTAGGGGGTCCTATTTGCAGTATCTGCAAAATCAGTAGTAAGGAAAGGGAGTATCTACGATTTTTCTCAGTTTTGTATTTTTGCAGATACTGCTGTCTTCCATTTTAGGGCAGTATTGTCCTTAGTTTTCTGATATACAATTTGCAATGATTTTTGAGAGAAATGAAATGGAAGTAACCTTTCTCTTAATATGAAGTAGGGAAACCAGGTAAGAATTTGCCTAGGGAAGATCATATTACCAAAAAAGATATTTACAGAAGTCTATGTTCCTTACTGACAAACTTATAATTTTTGATAGTCCATTGTCAGACTTCTAACTATTTCGTTCTCTCTCTCTCTCTCTCTCTCTCTCTCTCTCTCTCTCTCTCTCTCTCTCTCCCCTCGACCCATATAGCATGAATCGGTCACCATTTTCCCATCATTATTGTCAGGAGATCACAGAATTGTGACCGTTCTTCTCATCTACCTCAATGTGTGGAATTTAAATCCCTTTCTCTTGGTTTCCTCTCGTCCTCTGATGATTGACGGGCGTAGGGTAGAGTATGGTGTTATGTGTGTGGGGACAGAGGAGTGACCACTGTTGTAAGGTCTCTTTTTGTACGGTAGAAGATCTTTCTTTTGGGGGGCTGTGTATGTATGTATGTGTATATATATATATGTATATATAAAAAACATACACATATGTACACGTATAGATATTTTTTTCTGTTTATATGCATACGTAAAATGTGTGTGTATGTGTATGTATGTTTTGCAAATCTTTGGTGACAAGCAAACTTCAACTGATCGTGGATGATGTATTGTAGAATATTTTTAGAATTCCCACTGGCGTTCGTATTGCTTTAATTCTTGCTCTCATGCGTACTCTTCAGAAAAGCACATTTTCATATATGACGATTCAGGCTTAAATTGCATCTCAATAGTGATCGAATCAACAATGGAGACCTCACAATCATTAATAGTTTGTTTATGAAAAATAATAACGAAGCCATTTGTTCTTACGATGGTCTTCAAAGGACCTTCGCTTCAAAATGATTCGATGTCTTCTTTGCAAAGTTTGTGAGAGAGAGATAGATAGAGAGAGAGAGAGAAAGAGAGAGAGAGAGAGAGAGAGAACTTATTTCAAGGGTAGAATTAGAGCACTTTTATGATATGCTGTTTCTGAACTTTTATGGGAATGAAAATTTGCTTGATAAATACGGACAAACCAGAAAATTTTATATATATATATATATATATATATATATATATATATATATATATATATATATATATATATATATATATCTTAACAGGAAAAAGTGAGGGGAAAAAGTGAGAGGGAAGGAAGAGAGAGAGAGAGAGAGAGAGAGAGAGAGAGAGAGAGTGAGTAGAGGGGTGTTAGGGAAGAGACAGACAAACGGAGACAGAGAGTTTGTCTGTTGTCATTTAAAGTTTCCCGGCCAGCGCCGGATTGTTCAACTAGTATATACTGTAAATATTTATTTCAGAGGAATGTCCTATATAGTCACCATACGGCGTAGTCACGGCAAGTCGAGTGGGCATCTTAGATGATGCCCCTGGGCCTCATATATCAACAAGAGGCACTTCTGTCACCAAGAGGAACCTAAATGAATAGGGGGTTTGTATATGAAAGGGGAGGTTGAAGAATACATTGCCATATCTGGAATGAGCGATACTTCAAAAGAGTATTTTTTTATGCCAGAATTAAAGGCTATCATTTTTTCACATGATTCGTTAAAAAAAGAACATCTTTATACTAGAGAGCGGCCGAGAAATCGGAAACTTTCATAAGTAACGAATAAAATCTACTTTTGGTAAAATGCAAACGTGAAAGCATTTTTGGGAGGAATGGAACCGAAGAAAGAATCTGATTGCAGTTGGAGAAAGTAATGAAATTTGCGATAAGAGAAATGGATACAAGGTTTCTATGCACGAATGGGAAGGACTGACTTTTTCGTATGAGAGAGAGAGAGAGAGAGAGAGAGAGAGAGAGAGAGAGAGAGAGAGAGAGAGAGAGAGAGAGAGAGAGAGAGAGCGATTGATTGGTATTTCAACCTGGAGTCCATAGAAAGTGGATATCGTCGTAGAAAATAAATGTTTCAAAAGTCAGCGTACGCCACATGATATAAAAAGAAAAAAGTTCCTTGAAACATTCAAAGGAACCTTTAACACACTACCATTAGTATCATAGCATGTAAGTTATTCGTGACGATTAAATTAAGAGAGAGAGAGAGAGAGAGAGAGAGAGAGGGTAACTATACGGTGTCTATGTCTTCTGATGTGGGCAGATGCAAAGAGTAAGTTTTCATTATTTTGATGACAGCAAGAAAATAACAATTCAGGAGTAAGAGACTGTCTAAACCTGGTAGGTTATTATATATATATATATATATATATATATATATATATATATATATATATATATATATATATATATATATATATATATATATATATATATATAAAATCATGAAGCTACAAATGTTCCAAATGTTTAATATCAAATTCACGCTATTTCGGGAATATCCCCGATGGGGAATTATCACCGAAAGAGAATTTATTTATAAGTGATAAATGGATCGGTACTGCCGGGTCTCGACCCCTCGACACAATTACCTTCCAACAACCCCAGTCGACGGTCTACCCACTAAGTCATCGAGAGAGGTATAAGTTAATGCCGAATCTGCTGTACTTGTTTACCCGTCGAGAGCGGGGAAATTATACTTAGCTTTGGCATTAACCCACCTCCACCATGACAGCTCATTGGTACGTTTGGAACATGCAGCTCTTATTATGAAATTTTAATCACACCGTGATTTATATACAATCCTGAAGCTGCAAATGTTGTTTAATATCAAATTCACGCTACTTCGGGAATATTCCCCCTATGGGGAATTATCACCGAAGGGCTTAGTGGGTAAACCGTCGACTGGAGTTGTTGGACGGTAACTGCATCGAGGGATCGAGACCCGGCAGTACCGATCCATTTATCACTTATTAATTTCCCTTCGGTGATAATTCCCCATCTCCAGTAGACACTGGTGGCTTTTTCTCCAACAGAAACTGGTGGCTTTTTTTCTCAGTAGACACTGGTGGCTTTTTTCTCCAGTAGACACTGGTGGCTTTTTTCTCCAGTAGATACTGGTGGCTTTTTTCTCCAGTAGACACTGGTGGCTTTTTTCTCCAGTAGACACTAGTGGCTTTTTTCTCCAGTAGACACTGGTGGCTTTTTCTCCAGCAGATACTGGTGGCTTTCTTCTCCAGTAGACACTGGTGGCTCTTTTCTCCAGTAAACACTGGTGTCCGGCATGTCGGAGTGAACTACGAACACAGCAAATATATGCCAAGGGCTCTAGCACACAACCACGTGATTGAGATACTCGTACTGTGATCCTCAGAGACCTTAACCTGATGAAAGTCATCGATATTAAATAAATATGTGCATTATAATTGTAAACATTAAACTTACATATATACGTATAACACTCGGTCGTTTTACACATGACTGAATCAGAATCATTAAACTGAAAAAATAATATATTTCCTTCACTTTTACGAAGAGATGCCGAGAATCATTTCTGTTATGAATAACATACGAGGTAGTGTTGAGAAAAAAAAAAATTCAGTTTTCTTTTAGGAATAAGATTTTCTGTGTGGATGAAATTAATAGCGTGATTTAATATCCAAGTTGGATTATACTCACTTCGGTGCGTTTCTCTAGAAAATACCGAATATTTAGGATGTGTTTATATTTTATTTCTTAATTGTTTTTGCTCCACAACCAGATTAAGTAACATAAGCGAAAGGATTTATCCCATCCCTAATTGTGCTATTATATTTTTTATTGCTTGTGTTAATATTTAAATTCATTTTGTAATGCAATACGTTAGCTTTGAGTCCAAATATATGTGTGTGTGTGTATATATATATATATATATATATATATATATAATATATATATATATATATATATATATATATATACACACACATGTATGTATATATACGTATATATATCATATTCATATATATATATGTGTCTATGTATTCATGTATGGATATATGTATGTATGTTTGTACTTATATTTATGCACAAAATTTCAAGCCACTGAAGAAAGGAATACAACACTGATCTGGGAAGGTACTTCGTACTCACTGACACTGGCGTGTTCAAGTTTTTATGACATATATACGCGTACATTCAAGTTTTTTCATCTCTTCTCTCCATCGCTGGATGCACAGTTCATGATCAGTATGTGTTAGATATCGTAATATTTGAACGCACACACATACGCACACACATATATATGTATATATATACATACATACATGTATATATACAAACATTTATATATATACATGTATAACTGAATCACGAAAATATGGAACGTGATGAATACATAAATAAAGACAAAATCACGGAGGAAAGAGAAACAATTATGTGCTGCAAGGCCTTTCGACTGATCGTCCTTTACTTGAAGCGAAGGACAATTAGTCGGGAAGGCCTCAACACTCCATTGTTTCTCTTTCCTCATAGATTTTGTCTTTATATATATATATATATATATATATATATATATATATATATATATATATATATATATATATATATATATATGTATGTATATATATACACATACATTCCTAAATATACATACATATATATTTATGTGTATGTAATGCGTCTGCTAATTCAATTCAGTCTTTTGGGTGTGTGACCATTTACATTTATTAAATTCCCATCGCGCAAAATTTAAAATCGAATCACCAAACCCTTTTCTTCCTATCAAAGTCTTCAGCAGAAATTACTCAGGAAATCCTGAGCAATTTTACACCGTTTGGTGGAGATACGAATCACTTTTAATCGGTTCTCCTCCTCCTCCTCCTCCTCCTCCTCCTCCTCCTCCTCCTCCTCCTCCTCATATTGGCCTTCTTACCTTTCCTTTTCTCCGTCTTTCCTTTTCTTTTCCCCCCGTCTCATTTTTCTCTCTCACCGGAGTGGGAGAAATCACTCGCTCGTTTCTCTCCCCGAGATAAAGTTATTACGAACGAATTTTATTTTCCGATCTAGGGAGAACCTGATCTGGTAACTGGAGTCAGCCACGTCTTCGATGACCACTTTCCCCCAGAGCCAGAGTGGGTGAGATTGGAGGGTGTTTGGTTTTGGGGTTGTGTTGGTCATTTCGTTATTTTGGGGGATGGACGGTGAGTGGACTTTGGAAATTTGGTCCTAAATTTTAGTTTTTTTTTTTTATTTGAGGAAATTTGGTCCTCAGTTTTTTCTCTTTTTTAGAAATTTTGAGGAGGATATTTGTTCCTAAATTTTTCCCCTCTTTTTTTAGAAATTTTGAGGAAATTTGGTCATAAGATTTTCATCTTTTTTTATATATTTTGAGGAAATTTGGTCCTCAGTTTTTTCTCTTTTTTAGAAATTTTGAGGAGGTTGGTCCTAAATTTTTCCTCTTTATTAGAAAATTTTAGGAAATTTGTCCTAAATTTTTCCTCTTTTTTTTTTTTAGAAATTTTGAGGAAATTCGGTACTAAATTTTACCCTCTTTTTATTTTGAGGAAATTTGGACCTAAGATTTTCCTTTTTTTAGAGATTTTAATGAAATTTGGTCCTAAATTTTTCCTCTTTTTCAGAAATTTTGAGAATATTTGATACTAAATTTGTCCTCTTTTTTTTCTTAGAAATTTGGATAAGGAAATTTGGTCTTAAAATTTTCCCCTTTTTTTTAGAAATTTTGAGGAAATTTGGCCCTAAACTTTTCCTCTTTTTTATAGAAATTTTGAGGACATTTGGTCCTCAGTTTTTCCCATTTTTTAAAAAATTACTATTTTATTAAAATTTCTAAATTAGAATTTTAGTCTCTCTCTCTCTCTCTCTCTCTCTCTCTCTCTCTCTCTCTCTCTCTCTCTCTCTCTCTCTCTCTCCCGTTATACGGCCTAGTAATTCACGGCATAACTACTAATGCATAAAAATTTACTGACCCAGTTAAAAGATTTTAGTATAATTACAGATATTTCGAACCAAGTCAAAGATTTTTGTATCAATTTTCCTTGGTTCTTCATAACTTCTAAGACTGGTAAATATACTTGAGAACTCAGAAGAACTCGTAAATATACACCATGTAAATGACAGATTTGTATGCAAGCACAGATCCCAAAGGATTTGCTGAAAACCGGATTGGCAACACTGCTTGACGCCACCCCGTTTAAGGGGAAAACATGAAGTCCAATCGAAGATTTATGCTGATTGCACAAAGTCGGAAGATGGAGTTGTCTGTGCTGTTGTTTGGGGATAGCTGTAAAAGTCAAAAGTACCATATTCCAACCAAAAATGACAGGTACAGTCCATGTTTTGGGTCCAGCCTTTGTTCAGAACGCAAGGATTTCGTGGCGTCGTGTTTGTAGACAGATATAAAAGGCAAAAAGTACCATATTCTAACCAAAAAATGACAGGTACAGTCCAAGTTTTAGATCTAGCATGTTGTTCAAAATACAAGGATTTTGTGATATTCATACAGTACTCTAGGGTGCAGTACAATCTATACACAATAGTAATTGTGTACTCCGTGTGTGCAATGTTCGGAAGTAGCTTTTCAGCATGTTTGGTCGGAAAAAATATTTTCAAATTTAGTATGCTGTTTAAAACTCAAAGATTTCGAAATATTGCCGTACTTTGGTTGCGCTATAGAATCCATAATAAATATAACAATAATTCAGTTAAACCACCTGTGTGCAGTGGTCGGAATTAGCTCTTCCGCATTTTTTTTTTGTCGGAAAAATTCCTTAATGTTTCTGCTGGGTCCCACCAGCTCATGCGCTTTCAGAGAAATGAGAAGGTTGAAAGGATATGCACAAAATGCTGGTCACGATGGCATATACCAAATAAGTCCAGTCCCCCACCTGGACTTAATTTAACCCATATGGTCACATACTTGAAGGAGATGGTTAGAAAGTTCTTTCCCCTCCCTAAAACGGCAGAAAGGAATATGAAATCATTAAAGCACAAGAAGAAGAATTAGCGATTGGCCGTCCTCCTTCCACAGACAGACAGCGAGAGTGGAATGTTTGCCAACCGGTTGAGAATTGACCACACCCGACGAACTCATCAAGTGTATTTTAGAAGGTGTACCAGCGTGTGTCCCTGGTGTGTGCTTTGTGATGCAGCTGTTGTTATCAGCTGGGCGGCGTGATTTCGGGAATTGTTCTGATTATGATAATGATCGGAGGTGAAGATTCCTTCTCGATACAAATGCCTTGTCTGAAAATTTGGGGCGTGAAGCCAGATATATTTATATCTCAAAGGACACGTTAGATTTTTAGAGATACAATTATTCCTTTTTTTTTATTATTTTCGTAAGGTTAATATTCGTGTCTTACTAGTTTATTTTCATTAACTTTTGAAACATGAACACAAGTGTAATGGATGACATACGAAGTAACATTTGAAGCTAAGCGAAAAGAAGGAGTTTAAAGCGTTAATCTGTTTATGTAATTTTATCTCGCCATTACGTCATCTTTAGAGCTGAATGCCTACCGGAGCCCAGAGAGAGAGAGACTCTCTCTCTCTCTCTCTCTCTCTCTCTCTCTCTCTCTCTCTCTCTGTATATATATATATATATATATATATATATATATATATATATATTTATATATATACAGAGAGAGAAAGAGAGAGAGAGAGAGAGAGAGAGAGAGAGAGAGAGACTCTCTCTCTCTCTCTCTCTCTCTCTCTCTCTCTCTCTCTGTATATATATATATATATATATATATATATATATATATATATATATATATATATATATATATGTGTGTGTGTGTGTGTGTATATATGATGTATATAGTATATATATGTGTGTATATGTATAATAATAATAATAATAATAATAATAATATAATAATAATAATTGAGAGAGAGAGAGAGAGAGAGATAGGTATACTTGACATTCTGTCATTCATCCACTTGTGACTTTAATATACTCACACATATTATCACCCGTTTATCACCCATTATCGAATTTACTTTACACAGGGAATGACCCACACCCTAGGGGGTTATTATAAGCGGTAAGTGCATCTGCCCGGGCCAGGATTTGAACCTATATTTTCTCGGTTTAATAAGAAGGGACATTGGACTTATCCACTAGGCTATTAAGAGAGGCAATAGTCAATTTAACTCTGTTGTACATAATCGTATTGAATTTGAATTTTTACTGAGTCGAAATCGTATGCAGTATCCTTGTGGATGTATTGAACTGAATTGAATTGAATATAGAATTTAGGTCAAAGGCCAGCGTTGGGACCTATGGGGTCATTCAGCGCTGAGACGGAAATTGATTGTTAAAGGTTTGAAAGGTGTAACAGGAGGAAAACCTCAAAGCAGTTGCACTATGAATCAGTTGTCAGGAGAAGGTGGAAAGAAAGATGGAAGAAAGAGAATATGAGAGGAGGTACAGTAAAAGGAATAAAAGGGGTTGCAGCTGGGGCCGAAGGCACGCTGCAAAGAACCTTAAGCAGTGCCTACAGTGCACCGCACGAGGTGCACTGACGGCTTGTGGATGTACATTATTCCCAAGGTAAAGAGATATTGACAGTAAATGATATTTGCGGCGTGAACCTTTTCCCCGTATAGTGGGTAGTGCCGTCAGTGAACCACATGCGGTGCACTGTAGGCAATTACTTGAGGCACTTTGTAGCTTCCCCTCGGCCCCTAGCTGCCACCCCTTTCATTCCTTTAACTGTACCTCCGTTCGTATTCTCTTTCTTCCATCTTACGGTCATCAATCCTCTCCTGGCGATTGATTCATAGTGCAACTGCGAGGTTTACCTCCTGTTACACCTTTCAAACCCTTTTACTGTCAATATCCGTTTAAACACTGAATGACCTCATAGATCCCAGGGCTGCCTGGCCTTTGGCCAGAATTCTATATTCTATTTTATTCTGTTCATAAAATTTGTGAATCTAAACATTCAGATAAGTGACAAAACTCCATAATCAGCCAAGTCTTATAAATTTAGCAATCAGCTCTCGCGGTTGAGATGGGTTGATATCTGTGCTGAGTACAGAACCTGGAATCGACTCGAATATGCACAGTGGAGTCGAAGTCGACTTGTATCTCTCTTGATAGCCGAATTGTTCAGTGGACTACCTATCCCCCTTATCTGAACCGAAAGACGTAGTTTTCAGAATCGTGACCTGGGCAGGTGCACTTATCAGTTATAATTTCTCTCAGACGCCAGGTATCTGACAGCGAAGTGAATTCAGTATCAGGTAATATTTGTGGCGTAATATGTATATATATATATATATATATATATATATATATATATATATATATATATATATATATATATATATATATATATATATATCCATTCCATATATTATTATTATTATTATAATTGTTCAGAAGATGAAACCTGTTCATACGGAACAAGCCCAAAGGGGCCATTGACTTGAAATTCAAGCTTCCAAAGAATATGGTGTTCATTCGAAAAAAAAGTAACAAAAAGGTAATGGAAAATACAGAAAGGTGGGAGATCAGTTATTAAAAAAACAGATAAATTAAAAATTAATAAATAAATAGATAAAGATATGAGTTTTCCTTATGATACAAATTGATTCTTGATGACCAAAGAATCCGCAGCCATTTTGTGATAACTGCTTCCTCCGTATATATATATATATATATATATATATATATATATATATATATATATATATATATATATATATATGGCACCTATCGGCCAGTATCCCAGTTTTAAGAGCCATCAATACATATATTCTAAGCGCCAAGGTGAGGAAGGTATTTAACCTCGATCCAGGGTTTTCAGAGAGAATATTCTGAATAAATCTAGTGTTATAGGGTATAGGGTCTCTTGAGAAAGCAAGTATTGTCCTAATTGTGTGGTTTATTGCAAATGTTTAGTAGTTTTTGTATAAAGATAATGGGATGAAATGGCATGGAAGTATTCATGATGTAGAGTGGGTATATAAGTGGCTTATAAAATATTTGATAAGAATTTTAATCTATTTTCGCATTATTAAAAGCAAAGTAAACTTTTTTTAGCGTCGATAATCATTGTTTATATGAAGTGTATGTATGCGTATATAATATATATATATATATATATATATATATATATATATTATATATATATATATATATATATATATATATATATATATATATATATATATATATATAGAATAAATAAATCAGGTCACCACAGTTTCAATTCCAGTTAATTCCTACGCTCGGTTCATATATGGCCCCTAACTCCAACCCCTTTCGGTCCCTTTATTGCACCTCCTTTCATATTATCTTTCTTCCATCTTACTTTCCTTAACCCTCTCCTAACAATTGATTCATAGTGCAACTGCTTTGAGGTTTTCCTCCTGTTACACCTTTCAAACCTTTCACTGGCAATTTCCATTTCAGCGCTGAATGACCTCATAGGTCCCAGTTCAATTCAATTCAGATCTATGCACACGCAAAGTACCATTCTACTCTATAGCAGTGTATCGTGATTAGGAAATGGATCCTTGGATTCAACGGTTGAAAATAAATGATAACTAAACTGGTATATGTCGTCTGGAGCTATAGTTGATCTCGATTTACCATTGTCATGAAAGGTTTCCAGAACTGAATTACCACGACGACCTTGTTCATTGACTGAACAAACGCAGTGTCATCGAAATGAATAAAGACAGATTTCGCTTTTAGATTAAAAAATAAATGAACTCTGTTAAGCAGTTTGAAAAGTGCAGTGCTAAGAGATGCCAGCGCACTAGTTCTCGATCATAGAAATTATGTCGATTATCTTATTGCAGAACCGATTCTCTCGGTGAGTTTGGTAAGAGAGTCACAGAGAGGTAAGGAGAACAATGATTCCAAAACCTAGATTTGTCTCCCCCCCCTTTTTTTTTTTTTTTTTTTTGCTTGCATGCATGCTTGCTTGAGATTGTTGCTCCGTAATATAACCGGTTTCTAGACCCATTACGTCTTATTCCTATCCTAGAGACAGTCGCTACCTTGACCGATCCGAGTCGTTCCTACGACCAGCAGACGCAAAAAAAAAAAAGTGGAATAATGTTTCTGTATTTGGTCTCTCTCTCTTTCTCTCTTTCTCTCTCTCTCTCTCTCTCTTCTGCCCATATGAACCTAACAGCTGAGACTGTTACGCGAGATCACTTACGATACGAGTGAACGGTTGGTAAATAAATATGCCTCCCAAAAACCCTTTTAGCGCGGGAGAATCACCTTTCACTTCGTGCCCTGATATTATGTCAGTGAGTATGGGACTTAGCGAACCTTGCTGTACTGATTATATGAGGTGGGATGGAAAGCACGCGAGTGTGCGGTGGACTCTTAGTACAAAGCGGATTATTCTTATCTCTCTCTCTCTCTCTCTCTCTCTCTCTCTCTCTCTCTCTCTGCCTTATCGTTCACTATCGGGACATTACATGTGTGTATAACTATGTATATAAACATATGTGCAAATTGATGTTTTTGCGTTTTTAATCGTTTACCTATTAAGTTGCGCACGTACCTTGAGCAGTGATCTTCGATGGAGCCGTTGCAGTGGAAATATTGCAGTAGTAGTAGTAGTAGTAGTATATATGTGAAGTTTCTTACTAAATTGGTCTTGTTATGTAGCCCAACTATTTTTTATAGCTCTCATATCCGTGTCAAAAGGAATCTGACGAAGAATAAAGACTTAAAAGGACAAGAAACGATTAATTTAATATAACATATACATTATATATATATATATATATATATATATATATATATATATATATATATATATATATATATATATATATATATATATATATATATATACTGTATGTATATAATGTACTGCTTAATAACTTCTCTGTAATTCTTTGTCATTCGACCGGCATATGTACGGCAGAGTCGGTATCAACTTCTCAGCTTCTCTTGACAGCCGAGTGGTCAACGTCACTGTCTGTCGTTGTTTCCTAGCCAGGCAAGCAACGATTCGAATCCCGCCGGGGACGAAGCGCGTATCAGTTATCATTCTCCTTAGGTGTGTTGTTACCAAGGCATAGTGACTGGATGTTAAAACTGTGTTTGTTGCTTAATATTTGCGGACATAAGAAAGCAACGTGTGTGTACGACAAATTATATATATATATATATATATATATATATATATATATATATATATAGATAGATAGATAGATAGATAGATAGGTAAATATATATATATATATATATATATATATATATATATATATATATATATATATATATATATATATATATATATATATATATATATATATAATATATATATATATACATACACACACACAAGTGGCATGACCACATCAGGTCATGAATAAGCATTGTGGGTTCCTTAGCTATCTCAGTACCCAAAGTGACTGCAGATTTGGCGGTTAATTGCACAGTCCAGCAAAATCACTTTTACGAGAAGCATCTTCAGCTATCGCCAAGAATTTAGATGTGAAAGTCCCGATTCCAATACCAAGCCATTTTGTTGCATTTAAGGTTGATTGGCATTTGGGTTACCAGTGCTTGGGTCATATTGGGTCATATCCCTAATTTTGATATATCCGCCAATCCTGAGATTTGGTCTTGTTCACGAAGACGTGTTTTGATAGATATAGACTATGCTTGCTGTGACGCCAGTTTAAAGATATCAGTTAATCAGTCTGTCAGTTCACTGGCACACCTATATGCACGGGAGGTACATAGTGACCCTATTTTGTTACATATTGACTATATTTTGTTACGTATTCACCATATTTTGTTACATATTGACCACTGACCATATTTTGTTATATACTGACTGTTTTTTTTTGTACATATTACCCCTATTTTCTTACATGTTGACCCTATTTTCTTGTTATTGACCCTATTTTCTTTCATATTGACCCTATTTTGTCACATGTTGGCCCTATTTTGCTACATATTAACCATATCTTGTTTCATCGTGATCATATTTTGTTACATATTGACCCTATTTTGTTACATATTGACCATATTTTGTTACATATTGACCATATTTTGTTAAATGTTGACCCTTTTTTTTTACATGTTGACCCTATATTGTCAGATACTGACCATATTTTGTCACATACTGACCCTATTTTGTTACATATTGACCATATTTTGTTACATATTGACCCTATTTTGTTACATGTTCACCAAATTTTGTTACATGTTGACTCTAGTTTTTTTACCTGTTGACCCTATTTTGTTACTTATTGACCATATTTTGTCACATGTTGGCCCTATTTTGTTACATATTGACCATATTTTGTTTCATATTGATCATATTTTGTTACATATTGACCCTGTTTTGTTACGTATTGGCCATATTTTGTTACATACTGACCGTATTTTGTTACATGTTGACCCTATTGTTACATATTTTGTTTCATATTGACCCTAATTTGTTACTTGTTAACCATATTTTGCTACATATTGACCATATTTTCTTACATATTGACTTTATATTGGTACATATAGACCACGTTTTTCTGGGTTTCAATGTAAGAACCATCATAGCTCTATTATTCATTTCACTTGCATTCTAAAGCCAGGTGGGTTCTTGCATTCGCTAAAGTAGGTAAGTGATGATTAATCAGCAGTAACTTTATAATTAGATGATGGGAGTTCACCTTGATGGAGTATGTGAAAGTCTTCAGACGTATTGTAATGCCACATTACATACAGCTGGAATCTCTGACAGTGCTTGGTGCTTTCGTTATAGGAACATATATTAGTGGTTTTGTAGTTACAGATTTTCACTTGTGTGTATATATATATATATATATATATATATATATATATATATATATATATATATATATATATATAACTATGAAAATATTTTCTGTTAAACAGAAATCCTTCTAATAGAAGGAGCCCATAACAACGCCAAAAGATGGAAAGTAATTGCTATATTTCAGAGACCAGACTGTCTCCCTCTACTGACAGTTTGGTCTGAAATATTATAGCAATAACTTTGTACCTTTTGGCATTTTTATGGGCTCCTATTAGATATATACATATATATATGTGTGTGTGTGTGTTTGTGTGTGTGTTTGTGTTTGTGTGTGTGTACAAGTATATTTTCTTGTACAGGAAACTGCGACAGGCCAAACTGAGACAGGGCAAATCAGTCCAGTGTTGCTTAGCTACTTTGAAAGTTGCATGACCCCAGTTGTACGACTTTAGCTTGCACCAATCATTAATTCAGTCCACTAAATTGTTATTAGACTTAAATACATATATATATATTTATTTATAGGCCAAAAACACTGCACGCACAGCATACATTTTCAAACCGAAGGCAGGGAAGGAGAATGTTCAGAATTACAAAGTTATAATCTTTCGCAAGAATTACTCTCGTTAACACTTCAGCGAGGGGAAAGGCGAACTCCGCCTATCAAATTGAAAACCTCCACGAGGCGAGAGGCAGTCATTATCGAAAGCAAAGAGAATAATAAAAGCGCAGTAAATAAGATGCACCAGCGCCATCTACTTACGCAACAGGGAAGCAAAGCATGAAATAAACAAACCAGACGACAGAGGAAATTATTCGGGGGCGAAATGATGTTAAGAAGTGGATCAAAAATAAACAGATGCGCGGCCTGAATACGGGATGCAAAAGGACCAATTGACGAATTATGTAAACAACTTGAGGAAAGCGATTTTAAGAGCGACCTCTGGCATTTGGTAATTCTCTCGTGAGGTACACTGACAGGTTTAAAATCTCGCCTCCTCCTGAATTAAAAGGACGACATCTTTTTTTTTTTTTTCTTCTTTTTGGAAGGAAGGACTAGATACTTTCGACATGTTTCTTCCACCTTTTCCGTCCCATTGGGGGGGGACCTTCCGTTCCCTCTTCCCCCACCCTTTCCCACTCTCTTCCTCTCCCCCAGGGAAACCCCCTCCCTCTCCCTCCCTCCCTCCCCGCTTTGCCTCGTTTCACGAGAGCAACCAAGAAAGTAAATCGAACCGGTAATTACCAAATCACGTCAGCCTTCCAAAGGGAAGGTAAAGGCTGGTGTCCACGCGCATGCGTACCCTGGCCTCGTTGCATGCATGCCGCCCTGCCCTCCTCAGTACCTTCCTTTTGGTGCTCTAGCTCACAACATTCCCTTTCTCTCTCTCTCTCTCTCTCTCTCTCTCTCTCTCTCTCTCTCTCTCTCATCTCCTTCTACTTGCCCTTCCTTTACTTCCTCTCTCATCATCTTTCTCGCGACCATTCTGAGGTCGGGATTCCATCTGGTGCAGGAGAGGGACCGACCTCTCTCGTAAGTGGTCAAGTTTTTGCCCCGGCTCTGTGGAGCACCGCAGCCCTATGATGACTCGCCTGCTCGTCGTGTCAGTAGTGCCAGGGCATATTATGGAGGGATTGCGTGTCTGCGTGTCCCTCGATGCTTTTGTTGCCTAATTTTTTTTGCTTTTTTTTTTGGTCACTTTCATTGTTACCAGTGTTCGTAGTTGTCATTGTTCTCGACGGGGCTGTTTAGCGGACATTGTGTCCTTTTTTTGTGGGTTCCTTGTTTTCCTTGCGCGTGCGTGTGAATGCTCTTCTTTTTTTTTTTTTTTTTGATGGTTTGTGGTGTATGTGTCGGTGTTTTTAAGGAGAGAGAGAGAGAGAGAGAGAGAGAGAGAGAGAGAGAGAGAGAGAGAGATTGCATGAAGTACTTGACTCTTGAGAGAGAGATAGAGAGATTGCATGAAGTACTTGCTTCTTATGAGAGAGTGAGTGAGAGAGAGAGAACACGAAGTACTTGATTCATAGAAGGAGAGAGAGAGAGAGAGAGAGAGAGAGAGAGAGAGAGAGAGAGAGAGAGAGAGCAGAAAAGTACTTGATTCGTATAAGAGAGAGAGAGAGACAGAGAGAGAGAGAGAGAGATACTTCATGAAATACTTGATTCGTAGACGAGAGAGACACTGCATGAAGTACTTGATTAATAGACGAGAGAGAGAGATGACGAGACTTAATTCGTATAAGAGAGAGAGAGAGAGAGAGAGAGAGAGAGAGAGAGAGCATGAAGTACTTAGTCCGTAAGAGACAGATAGGGAGGGATTGCATGAAGTACTTAATTCGCATAAGAGAGAGAGAGAGAGAGAGAGAGAGAGAGAGAGAGAGAATCCTACATTTAAGTGATTAAGATGCCCCCCACGTCAAAGAGCGCTCGAACAATCATTTTAGTCAGCGGATGGAAGTAGGTCCGTGCTCCCAGTTTCCCAAGGTTTAATGTGACTTTCCACATTTATACAAGTTTTTCGTCCGACTTGGATGCTGATGCATCTTCTTCCCCTCTCCTCCGTCCTAAACGCCATCACCCACTTGCGTATTTAGGCAAAAAAATAGGAAAGCAGTTGTACTTCCAGATTTAGAAGGGCAGAACACACTATCTTGAGACAATGAGGGCGTTAGGTTCGTTTACAATTGGCGATTTGACACGATTATAGATTCATGTTTATTTTTCTTGTTCTTAGTCCGAAGGATGCTTAGGAAAGGTTACGTTTAACCTCTTCTTCTTCTTCTTCTTCTTCTCTTCTTCTTCTTCTTCCCTTTTTGTGTCGGCTTTTTATTTTATTCTTGGAACAAAGTAAGGTCGGGATCCACAATCCATTGCTAGTTTTTGCTATCGCCAGTCGCTCCTCTTTTTCGATAAGGACTGTTCAGTAAATTGTTCGAAGATTTAAAGTGGGATGTGTCGTGTCCTAATTGGCATTGCGGTGATATGAAGGGGGGAAGGGGGAGAAGGAGGGGGGAAGGGGGATGAAATAAATAATCCTAATGTAGAGCTTTTAAGCTCACACGTGCACTTGTAAAGATAAAATCTTTGATTTATTGATCACTAATGTTCAACATCTATTCACTCTTTATTCTCGATGTTGCAGCGTTTGCAATAGCGTTTCTTCAGCGCCACCATAGGCTGTCTTTTTCTGTGCATATATAATTGCTGTCTTGTATATTTTAAATATCTGCAGAACGGTCTTGCAAGACTGCATTAATCCTCAATACCATACAATATTTTAATTTTATTCAATTGTAATTATTTGCTTATAATATATATATATATATATATATATATATATATATATATATATATATATATATTTATAATGAAAATAATTATAATCTAGATTATAATACATATACCCATACATATACATGCATACATACTTATATGTATGTGTATATGTATATATATATATATATATATATATATATATATTAGAATTTAGCACCCTCAATAGCGATTTTATTATACCTTGGATGGTACTAGCCTCCCAAGGGAAATTTTTAATTTTCTGAAAAGAAAACTATTGTGCCGGCTTTGTCTGTCGTCTGTCCGCCCTCAGACCTTAAAAACTACTGAGGCTAGAGGGCTGCAAATTGGTAGGTTGATCATCCACCCTCCAATCATCAAACATGCCTGCATTGCAGCCTCAGGCCTCAGTAGTTTTTATTTTATTTAAGATTAAAGTTAGCCATAATCGTGCGTCTGGCAACGATATAGGCCAGGCCAGCACCGGGCAGTGGTTAAAGTTTCATGGGCCGGGGCTCATACAGCATCATACCGAGAGCACCGAAAGATAGATCTATTTTCGATGGCCTTTATACGATATACAGAAAACTCGATTGCGCCAAAGGTTCTTCGGCGCATTTTTTACTTGTTTGTGATAAGCGGCTATACCCCTACCAAGCACCTTTACCCCTACCAGGTCCTATGCCTTTTGTGGTTGATGCTGAGTAAACAGGTATATATATATATAGAAGTTAATTGATATCGACTCTCATGTTCAAAAATTCCTGTCGTGTTCGAGAACCAACCTCCACCATGGTAGCTGATTGCTGAGTTTATAACCCTTTGCTATTTATGATAGTTTTGCCACATGTAGGAACATGGCGTTTTTTTATAATCGCAAAGATTAAGCTACAATTAGCCCTAAATAGCGACTCCAGTAAACGTAAGGAATAACCTACACTCAAGGGTAATAATAGTTGATAAGTTCACCTGCCCCTGCGGAAATTCGAACATATGCTCTCTCTCTCTCTCTCCTCTCTCTCTCTCTCTCTCTCTCTCTCTCTCTCTCTCTCTCTATATATATATATATATATATATATATATATATATATATATATATATATATATATATATATATATATATATATAGATATATATATATATATATGTATATATATATTGCTATATATATATAAGTATGTGTGTGTGTATAACTGAATCACTTAAAAATATGGAACGTGATGAATATATAAATAAACCAAAATCCACGAAGGAAGAGAAACAATGGAGTGCTGCTAAGTAAGGACGACAAGTCGAAGGCCTTGCAGCACTCATTGTTTCTCTTTCCTTCGTGGATTTTGTCTTTTTTATTACTGTGTGTGTATATATATATATATGTATATATATATATAATATATACATATATATATATATAATATATATATATATATATATATATTATATATATATATATATATATATTATATATATATATATATATATATATATATATATATATATATATATATATATATATATATATATATATATATATATATATATATATATATATATATATATATATATATATATATATATATATATATATATATATATATATATATATATATGATTTTTTTTTTTCAGCTCTTGTGCAAGTAGCACCGAATCCACATAATTCCCTTTCTTTTTAGAGCACTGCATTTATCGGAGAATTGCCCCGAACTCTGTTATTAGATCCCACCCGTTATCTGTGCTGTTATCTACCAAACCAACGGATCGAAACTGCCCCATATTTTAGATACAATGCCGAAGTCGATATTAGGGAATCCGATATCTCTACGATAATATTGTGGGAAGAGTTCCCAGTACTCACTCTCAGTTTTAGAGAATTTCCACCAAAAATAAAATAAAGATACAAAAAAAATCGACCGATGGCTCGATTACCACTGTGAAAGGTTGGGTACATTGATTGGGCACGAACTGGCCATCTTTCCCTCCCTCTTCCCTTCCCTTCCCTCCTCCAGCCACTCCCCTCTCCCCTCCCCCCTTCCTCCTACTTCTCTAGATGAGGGAAGAATGGTAGGGGGAGGGGGGAGGTAGGAAAAGGTTAGACGGTGACGGAGCTTGAGGAAGAAGTTTCAAGATGACCCTCTTTTGGCAAAATCTAGTCACCGCGCTTAATCACTAGTTCACGTCTGAGGAGGATACGCCCTTGCTCTTACCCCCTACCCCCCTCCCTCCAAATGCCCGCATGCCCATAGGCAACACCCTCCCCTACTACGAGGGGGTTGTGGTGTAGGAAGGAAGAGTGCTTTTCATAACGAAGGCAATAGGTCTCGCGGATGATTCAACGCTGACATAACATAACGTAACAGAGTTACCCAGCGTCGTCAGCTCAGCGAATTGAAACATCTGGAACAAACCTGTCTTCGTCGGAATTTGCCATGCTCGGTTGACCGCAGGAGACCTCTGGTGGCATAGGCTGTGTCTGGGTGCGGTGATCTTATTGCGTTATTCTCCTACCATTATTTTGTTTCCTTGGTAGGTTTATGTAACACGGTGGATTACAAAATCGTTTCAGAGTTGGAGGAATATTATTTTTTTTTTCTTGTACTTCTTGGCAACTGTCTTCCAGAGTATGTGGAATATTATATAAAGTACAGCATTTTGTAGTAGAAAACTTTAATGAAAATGAACAGAGAGAGAGAGAGAGAGAGAGAGAGAGAGAGAGAGAGAGAGAGAGAGAGAGAGAGAGAGAGAGAGAGAGAGTGTGGTTTGAATGTTGCCAAATAATAATGCAGTAATAGTGGAGAAACAAATCCACGTTTATGTATGGGTACCTGTATATATTTAAAAATAAATCTCTACAGAGAGCTTTCAAATCTGTTTCAGAAAAGTGGAATCGAACAGATTCCCAAAGCTTTGAGAGATTTATTTTGAAACATATGCACCAATACATAACTGTGGATTTGTTTCTCCATTTCAAGACTCGTGCTACTGTGAGTATTTTTCAATATTATATATATATATATATATATAATATATATATATATGTGTGTGTGTGTGTGTGTGTGTGTGTGTGTGTGTGTACATTATATATATAATGGTAATAATAATAATATTTAAAAAATCCAAAAAATAAAAGAGATCACGTTTTAGTGCAACTGTGTTGTTTCTCCCCTCCCAGTTCCATCTCTGGAGCCTCGTACTCCATTTCCTTCATTACCTGGATCTCTTCATCGTGCTGTCCACCCACTCCAACTCCCTCTTTTCATCTCTTAAGCGCTCAGTGGCCAAAAGTGGCCCGGCGCTGGGCTCGACAGCCTAAATAAATCTCGTAAAACCAAGTGAACAGAGGAGTCTCTGAATGCTGCAAATTGCACGGAGCGGAGGCAACAGCAGGAATTTGTATTGCAACGAGGCGAAGACCAAAAAGCAACAATGGGTGTCTCTCGAAAGCACATTCTGGCCTTTCACACCTAACAAGCCAAAGAGAAAAAAAGAGAGATAAAAAAAAATTGAGTAATGGTTCCGGCGGGTAGAAGGACTTCGTTGCATGTTTGCATGCCTCCTTATGCATATGACCATAAGTGCTTGCATGCACCCTGTTCGTTTGCCAGTCTCTCTCTCTCTCTCCTCTCTCTCTCTCTCTCTCTCTCTCTCTCTCTCTCTCTCTTATTCCTGTAGTTCAAATTCGATCATTCATTTACCTTAGCTCATTTCGCCGTGTGCGTATGAGTGTGATTCTGTTTAATATGTTGTAAATTCAAAAGACAAGATACCCATACCCTCATACACTCTCTCTCTCTCTCTCTCTCTCTCTCTCTCTCTCTCTCTCTCTCTCTCTCTCTCTCACACACACACACGCACGCGCGCACACACACACACACACACACACACACACACACACACACACACACACGCTACAGGCCTTTGTCATGCACCCTAAACGCGAAAGACAGATTTACCCTTTCGACCGGCACCAAATTTTAAAATGATAATATCTTGCCTAATAGACGAAACGAAAGGGTCCACAGCTGTAATTCTTTTAGAATGTGATAAACACAGTGAGAGGCCTCCGCGCAACTGGAGAGGCTGACGCCAAGCAAACGTTATAGGCAGAGGATTGGGCTCGAAACGAAGGGATGCTTCCTGATGTAAAATAGTGTTTGTGCGTCCAAAGGTTTTGGTCAGCTGTGATTAATAAGTCTGAGGTAATGGGATTCTTATGTTTGAATGGTTTCGTGAGGTTACACATGCGTACTTAACCCAGTACTGAATATATGTATATATATATATATATATATATATATATATATATATATAATATATATATATATATATATATATATATATATATATATATATTATATTTATCTCTAAGTACTTCAACATTACTAAGGCATATAAGGTATATATATATATATATATATATATATATATATATATATATATATATATATATATATATATATGTATATATATATATATATATATATATATAATATATGCGTATATGCGTACATTTATGTCTTGGGATGGAGTAGATGGTTTTTTTATATGTAATCATCCGAATTTTCCATTTTCGATTTAAAAGAAATATATAGACGATTATTCTTATGTTTGGGATGCTTATCATTATAATACTTGTTTATTTGGTAACCTGGCGTTGCAACAACTCTGATCACCGACACTGTAAATATATCATCAATCCTTAAAGAGAAAAAAGTGTTTAGTGACACATTGAACATTCACGCATCCATACATACTTTGTAAATGCGTTCTCACATTACATTAATAAATTTATATATAAAAATGATAAAAGGTAAATTTAGATTATTTATAAAAATGAAAAAAGGTAAATTTTTATTATTTATAATAATGATAAAAGGTAAATTTAGATTACTTGTAAAAATGATGAAAGATAAATTTTGATTATTTATAATAATGGTAAAAAGTAAATTTAGATTACTTATAAAAATGATAAAAGGTAAATTTAAATTACTTATAAAAATGATAAAAGGTAAATTTAGATTACTTATAAAAATGATAAAAGGTAAATTTAGATTATTTATAAAAATGATAAAAGGCAAATTTAGATTACTTATAAAAATGATAAAATGCAAACAGATTAGTTATAAAAATGATAAAAGGTAAATTTAGATTGTTTATAAAAAATGATAAAAGGTAAATTTAGATTATTTATAAAAATGATAAAAGGTAAATTTAGAATATTTGTAAAAGTGATAAAAGGTAAATTTAGATTAGTTATAACAATGATAAAAGGTAAATTTAGATTATTTATAAAAAATTATAAAAGGTAAATTCAGTTTATTTATAAAAATGATAAAAGGTAAATGTAGATTAATTATAAAAATGATAAAAGGTAAATTTAGATTATTTATAAAAATGATAAAAGGTAAATTTAGTTATAAACATGACAAAAGATAAATTTCGATTAATTATAAAAATGATAAAAGGTAAATTTAGATATTAAATTATTTATAAAAATGATAAAAGGTAAATTTAGATTATTCATGTCCACCTTCCACTAAACACTTAAAAATACCGCTTGGCTTATCTACAACATTTTCTCAGCACACCCTGAGAAAGTACTCAGAAGAGAGAGAGAGAGAGAGAGAGAGGATTCAGTTCACTTTCAGAAGCAAAGCTTTAAAAGCCCTCTATAATATGAATCCACAAAAAAATGAAACCTTTTCTTTTTTCCTGTCTTGCGTAACGCAAGCGGCGGGCTATAATATTGCAGTGAACACAGCCTGTCGTTTTAAATTGACCTAGTAAAAAGTAATGGAAATCAAAGGTTTTTTGAAATAAAAAGTAATTTTTTTTTTGCCCAGCTCAGCTCTCTCTCTCTCTCTCTCTCTCTCTCTCTCTCTCTCTCTCTCTCTCTCTGTCCAAACTGGACGATCTAGTCACTTTCAGTGAAACTCAATGTGACTCTGTTGACCTAATTAGTGATTGGCAACGGCTTAGGTTGAGTAGAAAATGAGAGAGAGAAAATATACTAGACTGTTCGTCAGGTCATGTGCTCTCTCTCTCTCTCTCTCTCTCTCTCTCTCTCTCTCTCTCTCTCTCTCTCTCTCTCTCTCTCTCAGGAAAAACCTAACATACAGAAATACTTAGGTTTTAACTTCTTTTATGACTTGTGTGGGTCTGCTGGTAGCGCCCCGCCCTTTCATATGGTGTGTGTCAGAAATTTTATATATATATATATATATATATATATATATATATATATATATATATATATATATATATATATATATATAAATATATATAAAATATACAGTGGTACAAATTGAAAGAAGAAGAATATATGTCCTTAGTAGTGCAATTAAAAAAAAGACAAAAGAAAGGCATTCTAATAAACATAAAGACCACTGAACTGTCTAAATCGCAGGAAGCTAACTAAAAACGATACATAATTATGTATGGAGTTACACCCTCGACAAAATGAGAAGGATGTGATTGGAGAATCTCCAAAAGCGATTATGTAAACCAAGAAATTTCACCTTCAGACAAAGGAACTACCAATTCACGTTAAGGAACAAATGATGATTTATGTCATTACAGAAAAAGTAGTTTGTCATTCGGCTAAAAAATATGAATCGCGGGTATGCCATTGTTTTAGTTTTCTGTAAAAGAAAACTGTTGTGCCGCTTTATCTGTCCGTCCGCACTTTTCTGTCCGCCTCAAATCTTAAAACTGCTAAGGCTAGGGGCTGCAAATTGGTATGTTGATCATCCACCCTCAGTCATCAAACATACCAGATTGCAGCCCTCTAGCCTCAGTAGTTTTTATTTTATTTAAGGTTCAAGTTAGTTATAATCGTGCGTCTGGCAACGATATAGGACATGCCGCCACCGGGCCGTGGTTAAAGTTTGATGGGTCGCGGCTCATACAGCATTATACCGAGAGCACCGAAAGATAGATATATTTTCGGTTTCCTCGATATACGCTGTACAGAAAACTCGATTGCTCCGAAGAAAGTTCGGCGCATTTTTTACTCGTTTCTTGTCTTAAAGGCGAAATAAAACTAGAAAAATCAGCGAAGACGACTCCAGTGCGGTGATTTTTGTAACCGGAAATTGTGGGTATTATTTATGCCCGCGAATTACAGCTTCTTGTTATCGTAAAAGTCATCAGTAATTCGACTTCGCGGTTAAAATGCCATGTGCGTGTGTCTTCCTGTATGTATCTATGTGTGTGTATGTATGTATGTATGTATGTATGTGCTTGTTTGTGCGTGTTTGTCCGTACCGTTGGATTGATGGGCATGATTAGATTTATTGTTTGTGATTGGATCATTGAATGGGTATGTCTGGGGCGCCCCGATTGAGGGATTGTAATAGTCTCTTTCTCCCCCGTGGGGAGCTGGGAATTGGGAGATGGGGAGGGTATGGGAGCGATACAGAACGAAAGTAAAATGCTGTATATTAGGAAGCCCACCCCCCCACCCCGGAAAAAGGGGGTTGCGCCCACATGCGGTGAGTATATGCTCTTAAAGCTCTCAAGATTTAATGGTGGGGAAGTGTTGATACAGATTTCCCGTCTATTTCGTTTGCAGTGCCATTTTATTTAAGTCTGTGCTTTCCCTCTTACGTAAGGCATTATATTCCTTACGCTTATATTTGTATTTCAAGTTACGTTTTTACTTTTCTGCAAAAGAAAACTATTGTGCCAGCTGTTGTCTGTCCGCACTTTTTTCTGTCACTTTTTCTGCCCTCACTTTTTTTCTGTCCGTAGTTTTTGTCCGCACTTTCTGTTCGCACCTTTTTCTGTCACTTTTCTGCCCTAACTTTTTTTCTGTCCCATACTTTTTGTCCGCACTTTTTCTGTTTCGCACCTTTTCTGTCCACCTTTTCTGTCCGCCCTCCAAATCTTGAAACCTACTGAGGCTAGAGGACTGCAAATGGTATGTTGATCTTCCACCTCCAGTCATCAAACATACCAGTGCAGCCCCTCTAGCCTCAATAATTTAATTATTTAAGGTTAAAGTTAGCCATAATCATGCGTCTGGCAACGCTATAGGACATGCCACCACCGGGCCGTGGTTAAATTTTCGTGGTCCACGCTCTTACAGCATTATACCGAGACCACCGAGAGATAGATCTGTTTTCGGTGGCCTTGATTGTACGCTGTACAGAAAACTCGATTGCGCCGAAGAAACTTCGGCGCATTTTTTACTTGTTTTTCCTTAGTCCTTAGGCTGTTATTTCAAGTTACTTTTTGTTTTTTTTCCAGTAGTCCTTTATTTAATCTCGTTTATTCTCCAATCCCAGTACTGTTGTTCTAACATCCCAGTACTGCTTCAAATGAATTACTTTATTTTTATTATCTACATAAAAAAAAAGTTACATTCACACGTTATACGGCAGTAAAATAAGTTTTTGTTAATGAGAATATTGTCGTTTTCTCTGTAGTCTATTTTATTTTGGTTATGTTTTGTGCATTGTCAGTCTTCTAGCAATATTCATATATCTGTATGTATATACACATAAATTATATATATATATATATATATATATATATATATATATATATATTACTGTATTTATATGCATATATATATATATATATATATATATATATATATATATATATATATATATATATATATATATATATATATATATATATATATATATATATATATATATATATATATATATATATATATATATTTATATATATGTATATATATTATATATAAATATATATACATATATATATATATATATATATATATATTTATATAAATATATAATATATATATATATAGTATATATTTACATATGGAATAGTTCGTTTTATTTATTTTTTTTATTTGTTCCTACTAAATATTTAAGGAAGGTTGAGGCTACTAGTTTTGGCGACTGTGTTTTTGAATGAAAAATATAATTCAGGTTGCTCTTCTAGAACTTGTTTTATTTCAGCTTGAATTGGCTTAGGCTTTCATACTTTGTTTTTTATACATTTGCCTTTTGTAAGGCATCAGAAGTTTTTATAAAAATCAGTTAATTATATTTCTTCTCCCGGTCTCACTTAATTTCATTTCTGTAGCGTTATGTTTGTTGTATAGGTGATTGGTCCCTGTTTATCCTTCGAATAACTGTACAAAGTCTAGCTTTTTTTTTTTTTTAGTATCCTTCACGATCTCCTGAACTGAACTGACAACACCGTAGTAATCTCCGCCGCCTGTTTTGAAATTAATTACAAAAATGACCGTTGATCGATCCAGTCATGATTCCTCTGTATCCTTGGCTGAGGTTAGTTAGCCTCTCTCTCTCTCTCTCTCTCTCTCTCTCTCTCGTCTCAAATATCGGGTTTTGGCTAAGCTGACATCGAAGCCTTTATCGCTTTCCCACGGAAGCCCGGTCACGTCTTTGCACGATTGGACGCATGCGCAGATTCCCGAGAAAATTGATGTTTCGCCTGCTGAGGTCGGTTACGATTGGATTTGCGTTCTTTAAGGTCACAAAGCATGTTTACCGGGTTATTGTACAACACGAGACGTGGGAGGAAATTGTATTGGATATCGTTGAGATAAAAAAAAAATTAATATCGTCAAGGATAGGTTTAAAAATGGCGGGTTAATCTTGTTTAATAGAAGGTAAAGTTGGTGTTCTTGGTATGTCCTGACTTGAGTTTACTCTTGATTACAGGGTTCATGCTGTCCAGCGAATTACAGGCTTGAGTATATGCGCGTGTGTTTTTTTTCTGTTTCTGTATCCGGAAAGCTTTCGCTTACCACAAAAAAAAAAACACTTTTTCAAAACAAAACATCGTAAGCATGACGAATTGCCGTGCTAGTGTTAGGAAATATTCTTAATCACAAAAAAAAAAAAAAATTAGCCCTTTTCACTCTTACTTTTTTATATTTTATTTTATTTTATTTTTTTACTGTTTCATCCATATGCAGGTTAGGTGTGAGAAATTTACCTAACGGCTCTGTGACGCGGCGACCTTCTTGAGATGAATGGATGTCCTCAGAAGTTGAGTCGCAAGAAAATAAAATAAAAAATCTTACGATTTCAGAACTTTTCCTTTTCTGGTTATGTGGTAATAAGAAGGAAAGTGTGTTGCCAGGTCATTAGATTTTATAATAATTTCTTACTATTCAAAAAAAAAAAAAAAAAAGAATTGAATTCGAGTATAATCGGCATGGATGCTCTTGGCAGTTGTAATACCAGATACGTTTTCAAGATTACTTGTTCCATTCATATACCCGCCCCCCCCCATTCTCACATATATGTCCTCGCTTGATCAAATTACGTCATTTTTGCGTGTGATGGTTTTATGCATTTGAAATGCCCCCTCAATTAAACCACGTTGTCATATGTAGGGGCTGATGACACTTTAAAGTTTGAGCAAGCACGACGTAACTTGATTTGCATAATTTTATTTTTCAATAAGCACATAAGTACAATCATTAATACTAGTTCATTACCTCAGCTCCCACAGATAGTTCAGATTTTCTTTTTTTTTAATATTTCTAATATAACTATTTCCTCGTTACCAAGAAAAATATACAAGACTCAGGAGGTTTTTACTTATAATATACTTATTTCCTCATTCATAAAAAATGCACGAGACATCAGGGAGCTTTTTATGTATAATATACTTGTTTCCTCATTGTGTATAATATATTTTCATTACAACGAAAAAAAGGCTTTTCATACACAATATACTTATTTCCTCATTACCAAGCAAGAGGCTTTTATATGTATAATCTCATTTTCTCACGACAGAGATAAAAATAAGCAAGAATCAGGAGGCTTTCCTTGTACAATATTTCCTCATTACCAAGCAAGAGGCTTTCTTTTGTATAATCTCATTTTCTCATTACAAAGAAAAAAAATAAGCAAGACTCATTACCAACAAGAAAAGAACTGAGGAGGCGAATTTTAAAGAGGTGTTGGGGAAACGAGGTCAGAGTTGATATTGCCGAGACGCTTCCCTTGTATGCGCGGGGATCCGCCGTGTTTATCAGGCCTTAGGGGCAGATTCGGGGTTCAGTCTGGACAGCTGTTACACTCCGGGTCGTGACGAGCGCTCAACATGTGGGGTGTTGCTGAAAGCGATGCATATGCGAGATAGCTTAACTAGATGAGAGAGAGAGAGAGAGAGAGAGAGAGAGAGAGAGAGAGAGAGAGAGAGAGAGGCTATCTTGTTAGCCAAACTTTATATTCTACACGTTTGTTTTTTTTTTTAATGTTATCGCCTTATGGTTCGGTTTCCTATATTTTGTGCCAGAGAGAGAGAGAGAGAGAGAGAGAGAGAGAGAGAGAGAGAGAGAGAAGCCTGTTTATTTTTCTAAACAAGCTTTATTCTACGCGTGTTTGTTTTTAATGATGTTACCTTATGATTCGATTTCCTATATTTTGTGCCAGAGAGAGAGAGAGAGAGAGCCATTTTTTTAACCAAATTTTACTCTACACGTGTTTGTTTTTTTTTTTAAGTTATGGCCGTATGAATCCGTTTCCTATTTTTCGTGCTGGAGAGAGAGAGAGAGAGAGAGAGAGAGAGAGAGAGAGAGAGAGAGAGAGAGAGAGAGAGAAGCCTGTTTATTTTTCTAACCAAGCTTTATTCTACGCGTGACTGTTTTTAAGTGTACCGCGTTATGGATCATTTTCTATTACGGCATAGAAATCCCCAAGATTTTAAAAAGGTAGTATAAAGCGTTTCAACATAAACTTAACAAGTTTTCTTCATTTTCCCTCGACTTCTCTTTCCATTTTTCCTCTCTTTTCTCCTCTCTCCCCCCATTCCCCTGCGTGCTTTTGGCATCTGAAATTACAAAGGAACATCGTGGGACTGCAGAAGTTGAAACAAGGTTACCGAGGGGATTTATTCCCCGGACACCATTGAAGTCACTTCGTTTTATGCGATATTTAACCTAATTCAACAGCTCCGGAGGAAACGCTGTCACGCGGAGCCCAGAAAAGTAAAACGGGGACAACAGAAGAAGAAGAAGAAGAAGAAGAAGAAGAAGAAGAAGAAGAAGAAGAAGGGGAGGAGGAAAAAGGAAGAGGAGAGGCATGCTGTGATGATGACGAAGAGGATGGTGATGAAACAGCTCAGGGGAAGAAGGGATGTCATTGGAGCCCCGCATTAAATTTTTGCAGCCGAAATTATTCCTTCATGAAACGGATGAATTATGGAACGTTCCAGCGTGAGCCTCGGATAGCATCGAAACTCGATGGCTTCCAAACGTTTCGAAATTAGTTTTCAGGATTAACTCCGTTTTCCATAAGGGAGTTTTATTTTATAGTAGTTTCGGCGGGTTTTGGCGGGCGCAGATTAAATCCCATTGCTTTCTAAGATGACTTTTTAGTTTTCTGAAAAGAAAACTATTGTGGCTTTGTCTACCCGTCACTTTTTCTGCCCACTTTTTCTGTCGCCCTCAGATCTTAAAACTACTGAAGCTAGAAGGCTGCAAATTGGTATGTTGATCTTCCACCCTCCAATCATCAAACATACCAAATTGCAACCTTCTAGCCGTAATAGTGTTTATTTTATTAAGGTTAAAGTTAGCCATAAACATGTCTGGCAACGATACAGACCAGGCCACCACCGGGCCGTGGTAAAAGTTTCATGTAGGCATTACTTAAGGGTTTTTGCAGCGTCCCTTAGGCCCCTAGCTGCAACCCCTTTCATTCCTTTTACTGTACCTCAGTTCATATTATCTTTCTTCCATCTTATTTGATAGTGCAGCTGCGAGGTTTTCCTCCTGTTACACCTTCCAAACCTTTTTACTGTCAGTTTCCGTTTCAGCGCTGAATGACCTCATAGGTCCCAGTGCTTGGCCTTTGGCCTAAATTCTATATTCAATTCAATTTAAGCTTAGTCCCATAGGATTTAAATTAATAAGTGATTTCAGCTATTTCAAAATTAATATAATTTTCGCTTATTAAATCATAGGATGGTTTGTTACCGACTGCTGCCGAGGTGTTGGTAAACGATAGCGCAAGTTGATGCCTTAGAATATGCTAGTGGTCCAGGACATAAAGACTGGTTAACGCTCATTAACGGGTTGCGAACTCTTTTGGGAAAAGATATATCTTCCCCTTTCATAAATTGAAGCGCACCCTCAACATTTGAGGTCAGTAACATCTTCGCCTTTCTGGGAGATATGAAGGTCGCCAAAATGACGGGGACGAGGATTTATCAAGCTGATAAACTCTTATTATTTTTGCAAAAGCCCAAAGGCAGATGCATAAGGATTTGCTCTTTTTTTAATATCCATTCTCAAATTTGCAGCAAGTGGCTGAATATGCGATTTTTTTAAATTCCCATTCTTGAATTTGCAGCAAGTGGCTGAATGTGGAATATTTTTAATTCCCATTCTGGAATTTGCAGCAAGTGGCTGAATGTTCGATTTTTTTAATTCCCATTCTCGAATTTGCAGCAAATGGCTGAATGTGGGATTTTTTCATTCCCATTCTCGAATTTGCAGCAAGAGGCTGAATGTGGGATTTTTTAATTCCCATTCTCAAATTTGAAGCAAGTGGCTGAATGTGGAGTTTTTTTAATTTCCATTCTCGAATTTGCAGCAAGAGGTTGAATGTGGGATTTTTAAAATTCTCATTCTTGAATTTGCAGCATGGGGCTGAATGTGGACGTGACGGCCGTTTTATGCTGATTAGAAGTCACCTTCCTACTAATATTTCATATTAATATTTCATATTAACGTTGAAAGTACCACGTAGGGTACCCGACCCTTAATAATTTATAGCAAAAATAATTCCAAAACTAACCCACTTTCGGATAAATTTAGAAAACAAAACATCTCACACTAGCTTAATGATAAGGACACACAAATGTCAACCTAAATTGCATGAAGTTTTATCGTCAATGTCCGAAGAGAGAGAGAGAGAGATTCCATGAAGTATTTGTTACGTAGAAGAGAGAGAGAGAGAGAGAGAGAGAGAGAGAGAGAGAGAGAGATTGCATGAGGTACTTAATTCGTATAAGAGAGAGAGATAGATTGCATGAAGTACTTAATTCCTATAAGACAGACTGAGAGAGAGAGAGAGAGAGAGAGAGAGAGTACGTTACGGATAATTCATCATGTTTTTGTGCGTGTGTGCGTGTTTATATTCTTGGGCAACGGCAGTATGACTTTTACTTTCGAACAGATAGGAAATTGCTTGAGACTAACGCAAGAGCTCCAAAATAAAAAAAAATAAAAAAAAAGTTAAATCCTTCGTTTCTTCACCTATAACCTGAGGCTGAGGATGAGGCCAATTACTTATCCGGAGCCAGAAATTGAGCCACAAGCGATGTCCGTAAGAAGAAGAATAATAAGTAATGAGGGGAATAATAAGTAATTAAGTTCTTTCATTTTGTTTTGGAGAAAAATATTTTAAAAGGTAATTACTGACAGAGGCTGACGATGGCGAACGCGGTTTGACTTAAATTGATTTCTTTTGCTCTTTTTTTTTTCTAAAACCTTTATGTTTATTTAAGATAATAAAGGCCCTATGAGAGCTGGTACTCAGCTCAGTGGACTGGTTAAACTATTTTAATAATAATAATAATAATAATAAATAATAAAATGACTGACGTTTCCCTTTCATAGAAATTGTCTTCCGTTTAAGAAAATAGTGAACTGGTACCACAGCCCATTGAATGTTAAACGGGACTGCGGTTTATAAAGATCGAGCACGTCACAAAGAGATAATGATACAGTTATTTTATTTATTTATCACCCTTTCCTACTCTCTCTCTCTCTCTCTCTCTCTCTCTCTCTCTCTCTCTCTCTCTCTCTCTCTCACTTATAGTTAAGTACTTCATGCAATCAATCTCTCTCTCTCTCTCTCTCTCTCTCTCTCTCTCTCTCTCTCTCTCTCTCTCTCTCTCTCTCTCTCTCTCTCTTCTACGAAACAAGTACTTCATGCAACCTCTCTCTCTATCTTCTACGAAACAAAGTTCACTCTCTCTCTCTCTCTCTCTCTCTCTCTCTCTCTCTCTCTCTCTCTCTCTCTCTCTCTCTCTCTCTCTGCAGCCTGATTTCCCTTTGGAGTTGAGGTTTATAGTCAGTTGACTCTGTCCATAAGCGTTTTCAACAGA
>NC_089745.1:2718417-2760917 GCF_040412425.1 Macrobrachium rosenbergii | reverse complement strand
AGCCTTATTTAACAAAAAAAAATTCTTAATTTGTGTCTAATCGAGAGGTTGAAATCGAGGGTTATTGTGGCTATGAAAAAGTGATCTGTTGGTATATGCGTTTGCCAATTTGTCATTAATTTTACACCAGGTATTTTTATACTTTCAAATATTATGGTTGGTTTGAATGACCCTGGCAGTTATGACACCAATTGATACGATAACTTAATCAATTAAATATTTAGCCCCAAGGATGTAAATTATTCCTGTTGTGAAGTCACTAACCTACACAAATATATATATATATATATATATATATATATATATATATATATATATATATATATATATATATATATATAAATATATATAAAATATATATATATATATATATATATATATATATATATATATATATATATGAATATATATATATATATAACTTCTTAACTCTATTGGAAGAGGTTTCTAGCTGGTGCCCTTGTTCACCCTGGTGGTTGGAACCCCCCTACACTAGTCTACCAGGTACATAATTTACTGCCCAGACAAAAAGATAAATCATAATTTCTCTTACTGCAAGGTCTGTCTTGTGCAATAATTCTTTATAATTTGCTGTGTACGTCATTTTAATACGAAGTTTTCATTATAATGCCGCTCCATATTTATTAGAAATGTTATTAACTGTCGTGCGTGTGAGGCTGAGTAGAACTGGTAAAGCAGGTAGTTTTTTTTTTATTTCTAATTTTTTTTAAGAATTATATACTGAGTTCACTGACTGAAGTAGTTTCTTGTGCTCTGTTGTTATACTCCCTTTTATAGCTCGGGTTTCGTAACGCTTATCTAAGCAATTCGGTGCAAGGCTCATGTAACACGTGTACGAAAACCTTTTATGAGGATGAGCAGTATAAGATTGAGGCACCTTGCTGACGAAGGTATCTGGATTATACTTTTAAATATACCAGGTATCTCAGTTTGTGGAGGATGATGATGTCAAAAGACTGCATGACATTAAATGCAGGCGATCCTCTCCCATTTCCTTATCTGATTTGATTTTAGGCCAAAGGCCAAGCACTGGGACCTGTGAGGTCATTCAGCGCTGAAACGGAAATTGACAGTAAAAGGTTTGAAAGGTGTAACAGGAGGAAAATCTCGCAGTCGCGCTATGAATCAGTTGTTAGGAGAGGGTGGAAAGGAAGATGGAGGAAAGAGAATATGAAAGGAGGTACAGTAAAAGGCGCTATCTCCCTACCGGCATTTCCTTAGCTGTCTCTCAGTGCCCATTTTAGCCTTCCATAAAAACATATTGTTGATTATTTTGTTGAATTATAATGATCCTTGCTCAAACAGTATTACAGCTACTTGATAGCATGGAATTATGGCCAGGAGATGTGACAAGACGCTTTGCCAATTACGAATGAAGTATATTCGCCTTACTCACAAATACTTGATGGCGGGGTGTTATCAGCCGTTTTAGTTTTCTGTAAAAGAAAATTATTGAGATGGCTATTTGTCTGTCCGTCCGCACTTTTTTCTGTCCGCCCTCAGATCTTAAAAACTACCGAGTTTAGAGGGCTGCAAATTGGTATGTTGATCATCCACCCACCAGTCATCAAACATACCAAATTCAGCCCTCTAGCCTCAGTAGTTTTTATTTGATTTAAGGTTAAAGTTAGCCATAATCGTGCGTCTGGCACCGCCATAGGTGCCAACAACACAGGCCACCACTGGGTCGTGACTGGAAGTTTCATGGGCCGCGTTTGAGAGTTTCATGGTTCGTGGCTTAGAGTTTCATACAGCATTGTACGCTGTACAGAAAAGTCGATTGCGCCGAAGAAACTTTGGCTCATTTTTTACTTTTTTTTGTGACATTTTTAGTCCGATTTCTAAGACCCCCAGTCCCTGGGGTCTTAGAAATCGATGCCCCTCTGAGCCTTGTAATGTACATTGCAGGTGCATCCTTGCTACGATTCCTGGATAGGATATTTTCTGTTGCCAGTGGCAGTCTTAGATTTATTTTAGAACGTAGTCTACTGCAAAGTTTTAATTTTAAATTTTGATGGTATGGTCTTAAGCTGATTCGCTATCGATTGTTTGTACGTAATCAATGAAACGATGTCAGAGAACCATAAATCAAACAGTCAGCCACTTAGTCTCCATAACTAGCACTGGCTCTGGAAACTGCATCATGTAAGAAACCAGCTCTGTCTGTGAAACGTATAATTTTAATTTTTACTTGTTCTTCCTGCGAAGACATCAACGGAGTAACTGTACTTGTTCTCAATTGCTCATGTGCCCTTTTGCAGTTGTAACGCAAGATAAATCTAGATTGAAATCAGTCAAAATTGTTCTTCATGTCAGTAACCTTGGTTATCAGAAGTGGCTTGTTAACGAGAATCCACTCAGCAAATTGCTACTTTTTATTATGAAAATCAAAAGTATTCAGTATGTGTCGGATAATTACTTAGCGGTCGTTGAAATCTCTTTTTCGCATTGCTTGAGATAACTTGTTTGCGTAACGTAAATAAATCGCTGTATTTATTTAGACGTAAAAAGTAGTTTTTCAGTCTTGTTCAACACTTTAGTTTAAAACTGACGTTATTTTGAAAATGAAATTGGTATGAAAGCCTCTTCAATAGTTGCTGCACTCGTGTCCCTTCCTAAATTTGAACCTCATAATCAGTATCCGAACAGGGGGAAAAATTATGAAATTCTTCTCGTAAGGTATTATAAAACTTTATAGTCAAGATTGTTTTTGGGAGGTTCACGGAGTTTGTTCAACTTTTATTTTCACTGGAAACTGGTTGAGAATGAGAGTTGAGCGGATTCTTCAAAGCTCCCAATAATACTGTCTCTTTTTGACTTCGTAACATATTCTCCTCTTTTGGAAAGATAATGATGGGGACTGTGGTGATTGTGATAATTGTAATTATTGGACGAAGAAGAGACTAGACAATTTTGGATGAGGTGAAATGTAAGAGTATTTTGAATAATTGACGGATAAAAAAACCACACATTTATGAAAAATAATTTGGTCGAAAGTATGTTTTTGTGTGTAAAATACTAGGGCATGGCGTTTGACCAGTCTTTTAAAAAATGAGAGAAGAGGTTCCAGCAATCTTAGGAATATGTCTGGCTGTCGTGTATATATATATATATATATATATATATATATATATATATATATATATATATATATATATATATTTATAAAATACTGTGGTGAATATCTAAAGAATGCCTACATGTATTTGTTTGGGCAATTATATATAACCAGTGAGTGTTGAATAATTTAGAGAGAGAGAGAGAGAGAGAGAGAGAGAGTGCGTAAGAACACCGAGGGCACTGGCATTAATAATCCAGAATAAGTTATTTTGATATCATTATTTTATAGGAGAGAGAGAGAGAGAGAGAGAGAGAGAGAGAGAGAGAGAGAGAGAGAGAGAGAGAACACAGAGGGCACAAGCAGGTAACAATGCAGAATAAGATATTTTCAATAACTTTCCTTTTTTTCTAGGATTGTAGACATCTCACGGAAATTATTGCCGTGCGAGACAGGCAACTGGTTATTTGCCAGACGTGATGATGATGAAAGGTGTGGGTTTTACTTAAGAGAGTGGTCAATTTATATTGGTGTGGGAACTGTTTTGAGAAATGCATGGCATTATTATTTAATGTTTTCTGTGAGGTCAGCTTATTGGAAAACTGTTAATTCCCAGACATTTGTCAGTATTCTTCAAGATATTCCCTCAGATATTGGTAAAGCTTTCCAGTTTTGTTTTGAGAACGTATACGGTATTATTATTTAATTCTTTCTGTGAGGTCACTTATTGGAAAACTCTGTTAATTCCCAGACATTTGTCAGTATTCTTCAAGATATTCCCTCAGATAATTGGTAAAGCTTTCCAGTTTTGTTTTGAGAACATATATGGTATTATTATTTAATTCCTTCTGGGAGGTCAGCTTATTGGAAAACTGTTAATTCCCAGACATTTGTTATTTCTCTTCAAAATATTCCCACATATGCTTGGTAAAGCTTTCCTGTTGAAATACATGATATTTTATACTTGTTTAAAGAATTCGTATTGCTCTGTATCAATACCTAGCTGGAGTGACTCTTGTCAAACTCCCATTGTGGTGTTCAGGTGTAACAAATCGATTTGCAGGACAGATAACTTGACAAATATTCTAAAAATGGGTTTCCTCTCTCCCCGTTGACACATATAATCCTGTTTTTTCACTTTCATTTACTCTGAGACTACTTGAGCGTGGCCAGGAACCGTTACTCTTGCCTTTTGTTATGTCATAGACTAAGTTATGTTACGAATTTCTTTTCTTTCCGGTCTAGTGACCTGCACTGGAATTTCAAGGAGCTGATGACGCGGTAGGATAGGTAATGATGCAATATGCATATTTTCGTATGTCTGCGTGGAGAGAGAGAAAGAGAGAGAGAGAGAGAGAGATGTAAACCATTCTTCAGCCATGGAGAGAGAGAGAGAGAGAGAGAGAGAGAGAGAGAGAGAGAGAGAGAGAGAGAGAGAAATTTGAAAACCATTCTTGAGCCATGTCTGTATGCACTTTTCAGAGAGAGAGAGAGAGAGAGGGATGTGTACTATGCATGGTTCAAGTCTGAATACGCTTTTGAGAGAGAGAGAGAGAGAGAGAGAGAGAGAGAGAGAGAGAGAGAGAGAGAGAGAGAGAGATTTATACCATGCGTGGGTCAAGTTTGTATGCACTTTTGTGAGAGAGAGAGAGAGAGAGAGAGAGAGAGAGAGAGAGAGAGAGAGAGAGATGTATACCATCCATGGTTCAAGTCTGAATACGCTTTTGAGAGAGAGAGAGATGTATACCATGCATGGGTCAGGTTTGTATGCACTTTTGAGAGAGGGAGAGAGAGAGAGAGAGAGAGAGAGAGAGTGTACCATGAGGGTAAGTCTGTATGCATGAGTAAGAGAGAGAGAGAGAGAGAGAGAGAGAGAGAGAGAGAGAGAGAGAGAGATGCATACCATGCATGGGCCAAGTCTCTATTCAGCTTTGGGAGAGAGAGAGAGAGAGAGAGAGAGAGAGAGATGTATACCATGCATGGGCCAAGTCTCTATTCAGCTTTGGGAGAGAGAGAGAGAGAGAGAGAGAGAGAGAGAGAGAGAGAGAGAGAGAGAGAGAGAGAGAGAGATGTATACCATACATGAGCCAATTCTGTATATGCTTTCCCCCTCAAAGTAGACTTATTAAATTTGAACACTACTGAAATATTTTGTGGCTAAAGTATATATAAGCAAATCAGTACCATGGAATGCATTTTTCTCTGATGACGTAAGTAAACATTATTCATTAGGGACAAATGATCGTATACTTTAATGCATTTACTGCAACATGTTTATGATTTATAATACCCTATCCTTTGGAATTTGAACAGAACAGAATTTTATGATTAAATTGGAGATTCAATCACTGACTGACAGTTTAAATTGAATACCTGTTCCTAGAACTCTCGTGTCGCAATTATCGGCCGTTGCCAACCAATAAAAGTGTAGAGTCATGTCGTACATCCCCCTTCCCCCCCTAAAAGATCTTGAACTTCTAAGATCGTTGGAAAAAAATTAATGAGGAAATTTTCATGACAGAGTGGATGGAAATCCCATCAGTTTTATTACTAATGGGAATCCTTGTATGTTCTGAGGTCTCTCTCTCTCTCTCTCTCTCTCTCTCTCTCTCTCTCTCTCTCTCTCTCTCTCTCTCTCTCTAACCATAAGAATGAAGTATATTTCTTATATATATATATATATATATATATATATATATATATATATATATATATATATATATATATATATATATATATATATGTATATATATATATATAAATATATATATATACATATATATAAGTATATATATAGTATATATACATATATATATTTATAAATATATATATGTATGTGTGTATATATATATATATATGTATGTATATGTATGATTATATATACCTGTATATTAATCATACTTGGTGCGTCTAACATCATGAGCTTCATAACGTTTCGCAAGCAGTAGAAAGCTAACGTTCAATTGGCTAACAGTAATATTTATATAGACTTTGTAGATAATATAACAGGAGTGCCGAATCATCGTCAGAAATAGTCTATTTTATTTCAATTTCGTGTTACGAGGGCAGTGTGAGTAGAAACCCAAAATCGGAGCCATCTTGATGGCTTTTAAGATGGAGGTCTGTAGCCAAGGACGTCACGATTAATTTATATATATATATATATATATATATATATATATATATATATATATATATATATATATATATATATATATATATATATATATATATATATTATTACTAAAAGGACCTCATTCAAACTGGATGGTATCTAATGGAGTATTTATTCAGAAAAAGTTATGTACCATCCGGTTTGAATGAGGTCCTATTAGTAATTCTACTAATGCACAGAGCAATTGTTTTATGTGATAAAGTTAATATATATACATATATATATATGTGTGTGTGTGTGTGTATGTGTATGTTTGTGTGTGTGGATAAGACAAAATCTCCCTTTGTACCCCCCCCTCCCATCCATTCCTATCCCTTTGTTCGTCGATTAATTGTTTTAATTTTGGTGATGTTCGCTTTTAATCTTGGTTTTTATCTAGGGACTTTCAAATGCTTGCTTGGTATCAATGTCCCGTTTCCTAACGATTTCTTTTCCAATGAAAGTTCTCTGTCAAGTGACCTTTTACTTTTTTGTTTACTTTCACCAACAATTAGAAGTGCTAATTATGCACACACACACACACACACACATATATATATATATATATATATATATTACATTTATATATATACATATATGTATACATTTACATTTATGATATATATGTAGATATATTTACATACATATATATTTGTGTATGTGTACATGTATGTATATACGCAGTTATATACTATACTATATATATATATATATATATATATATATATATATATATATATATATATATATATATATATTAGCAGAATGACAGAACGCAAGAGAGAGACAGAGATAGAGGAGAGACAGAGAGAGAAACCGCCAGAAAAGCGAGAGAACGTAAAAACCAAAGCGAAAAGAACGAAACGTGATAACTTTCTCCGAGCCAGTATTTCAATCCTCCTCTTTTAATTTATGTGAATACCTGACTTATCCGTGAAAAAAAAAAAGTCTCCTTTCCTCTGAACTTTTACCATTCGGAGGCGTTGTAGCAAAGGGCACGATGTTGCTCCTTTTGCAAATGGTGCAGCGAACTAAACTGCTGCGCATTATGGTCTTCTTTTTGTGGGGGCTGACGACTGTCCGATTGTTAAACCGTTTTTATTTCCTAGCACGTGAGTTTTGGGGGTGGATTATATTTCAGGGCTACTGTGTTGGTTCTTGATGTCGTACAGAAGTGTTTTTCAGTTTTCGATGACTTGTTCTAAGTTACTCGGCAACTGTATTTGATTGTAAAACACACTCACACACACCCTGTTTATATATATATATATATATATATATATATATATATATATATATATATATATATATATATATATATATATATATATATATTTATATATATATGTATATATATATATATATATATATATATATATATATATTATATACATATATATATGTATATATATATATATGCATATATATATAAATATATATATATATATATATATATTGAAATGCAACGAAGGAATATGACACAACGTGCTAGGCCTTTCGACTTACTGTCCTGTACTGACAATTGCCTTTATTTATATATTCATCTTCAGTTATATGCATATATATATGTAGATATTATATATTTTATATATATACATCTATAAATTTCTGTGTTTATGATTATTTATTCACATGGAACGTATGACAGATTCAGTTGATCTGAGAGAACGATAAATTTGATAACCTCTTCTCAGATACAACATTAACAGCTGATCATACCGTTAGGATTCAGACCAAACCAAAACTTGAACAAACAGGAGGTTGAAGCAAGCTAAGCATTAGGTTAAGGGGGTTTAACTGTTCGTATTTCCTCTTGGTCATTGAGAGAAGCCTCGACAATATGAATAATAAAATTTCCTTCATTGTCAGTGGTATTTGTTAAGCGATCATGTTACGGGGAAGGGTTGTAGAGACTCCCACCTTTACCTTGAAATCGTTTAGCGGACTAGACGGAAGTTCTCTTATTCATTATAAAGATTCGGTTGTATTGTCCTCGTGATCATCGTCCTCCTTCTAAAAAGTCAAGTTCTTCGTCTACTCATCTTCATCACGTTTGGCTTATTTCATTACTGATTGCCGTCATTTTAGTTTTCTGTAAAAGAAAACTATTGTGCCGGCTTTGTCTGTCCGTCCACACTTTTTCTGTCCGCCCTCAGATCTTAAAAACTACTGAGGCTGGAGAGCTGCAAATTGGTATGTTGATCATCCACCCTCCAATCATCAGACATACCAAATTGCAGCCCTCTAGCCTCAGTAGTCTGTATTTTATTTAAGGTTAAAGTTAGCCATAATCGTGCTTCTGGCAATGATATAGGACAGGCCACCACCGGGATTTGGTTAAGGTTTCACGGGCCGCGGTTCATACAGCATTATACCGAGACCACCGAAAAGATAGGTCAGTTTTTGGTGGCCTTGATTATACGCTGTAGCGGCTGTATAGAAAGCTCGATTGCGCCGAAGAAACCTCGGCGCATTTTTTACTTGTTTTTTAATGTGATAAGTAGTAGGCCTTCGTCTGATGATAATTAATGGTTGAATTTTCCTCGAATTCAGGAGATGCTCAGACTTTTCAGAAAATGTTTAGCCAGTTATTACCACGAGTCTTTCATTAGGCGAGCCTCTCCCCAATATCAAAGGAAGGGAGGAATATTCCAAAGAATATTCCAGACATTATCCCTGATGGTTATCTGGGAGATGTTATATGAAAATGGGAAATTTTAATAAAAGCGCAGATCCCCAATTCACTTTCTCTTGAAGTTTTCCAATGTCAGTATCTTGCCTTTTGCAGAAATGATGAGGCTCAGTATATGCTTAGTTTTTTTGCTTCCATAACAAGACGTATCATTTTTCCATTGTGGATTTCAGTGTTCTGAGGTTGTTATCCTTTCTCTTAATGAAATTTCATGGCTTTCTCTTGAAATTCATATACTCCGTAAGGGTGTTAGTGCCGTCAGTGCACCTCATGCGGTGCACTGTAGGCGTTATGTAAGGTTCTTTACAGCGTGCATTCCTTATGCCCCTAGCTGCAACCCCTTTCGTTCCTTTTACTGTACCTCCTGTCATATTGGTTTCTTCCATCTTACTTGCAACCCTGCCACAACAATTGATTCATAGTGCGACTGCGAGGTTTTCCTCCTGTTAAACCTTTTAAACTGCCAATTTCCTTTTCAGCGCTGAATGACCTCATTGGTCCCAGTGCTTGGCCTTTGGCCTAAATTCTATATTCAGTTCGATTCAGTTCAGTTCAATTCTCAAATTAATATATCTCCTTTTTCTTTGTGTATGTTTGCGAGACCATCTTATTGCATTTCATAAGTTAAGAGCAAAATGCCCACTACCAATTAATTTTACTTATTTTTCGCTCCCATGCCCCCTAAAAGAAAATGGCAAAAAGTCGATGACCTTTATAGTTGCGACGTCGATTTTGTACCTGAAATTAGTCAAGCGATGTTATGTGAGTTGGTTTTAACAGTCGTGCAAATTAAGTTCCATCTCATTGTTCAGTTGCCAAAGAGAGAGATTAGATATATATACAATAGTTAGGCTTTTATTCCTTGTGGGTCGTCCGAGTTATACATAGATTTGGGCTCTTGATGCATGTATGAATAATATATATATATATATATATATATATATATATATATATATGTGTGTGTGTGTGTGTGTGTGTGTGTGTATATATGTATATATAAATATATATATATATATATATATATATATATATATATATATATATATATATATATATATATATATATTGTATATATATATGATGCGTTTATACTACTCTGTCAGCTTTGGGTATAGGTAACAATAAGGTAAAATAAGGAATAAGGAAAAAGGTAAAAAAAAAAAATATTTTATTTTATTAGGTTTAAAAAACCAGAAATCGCCTTTTCCTTTTTCATAATAGGAGTTTTTTTTTTTTTGTCAATACTTCAGCATATGTAAACAGGATAGTATTTTTTGTTTATGTATGTTTAATCCGTAAACATATGATTATTTCCAGATATGTCTTATTTGTTTTAACTGTGACAGGGACGTTAATTTATACTGGTCCGCTGGCATGGTGGTTAATGTCGTGGCATACCACTCATCAGATGGCGCTGGGGGTTCGCGTCTCCCCCAGGTGGATGAAAAATCACTGGCTCTGTATCATGATCAGTTACTGCTGCAGTGTGGGGACTGATGCGGTGGGAGGTTGAAACCAACATTCTTTGGAAGCTTGAATCTCAAGTCAGTGGCCCCTTTGGTGGGCTTGTTCCATGGGAATAGGTTTCATCTACTGAAATAATAATAATAATAATAATAATAATAATAATAATAATAATAATAATAATAATTTGATGATGGCTTTAATAACGTTCATTTGGTTTTAAGATACAAGATGGTGTTCGATTTGCCATAATTTCATTATTGTTTACGAAATTGTTATTGATTTATTTGCTTTTTGAAATAAGTTCTCAGTTTTACCTTTTTCGTGCAAACATTTTGAGTTTAAACATTCATATATTGACTTTTGATATTCTCTGGACTATCGCTGTGCTTCTAAGTCAGTGCTTCGTAATTACTGTGCTTGTATAGATATTCTTTCGTATTTACGTGAAAGCTTGTTCATGTAATTGAAGTTACATGCAAGTTTAAGGGAATGATTACGTGTACCGCATAATATTGTAAACACATTCCTTTGCTGGAGATTACATGTTTTTACTCTCGTAACGAATATAATTGTATATAGTTACAGTTTAGCCTCTATACGCTTCATTCTCTAAATTCACTAAATCTGTTATTTACTCACTCGTTTCCCTTTGGACGTCTGCGAAGACTTTCCTCGTTGATTTTAGATATCTGTTGAACATGGGAGGATATCTCTAGTGTAAATAATTCCAGCCCGCCTTTTGCAAATGCCCACCTGTGGAAGTACAGTTGTGTATTTTTGCATTTTTATCCTGAATGTGGGATTGATGATGATCTTGATCAGTTGAATCCGAGATGGATCTCAGGTGGACTGATTGGAGGATGTTAGAATAAAACCTATTGCCTGAAAGTTGGCAAACAGAATTTCTGCTTCCATCTCTGCTTAAAACTCAAGACGTAAAAAATTTTAATTAAGGATCGTTCGTAGATAGTGGCTCCCAAGGGGTTTTCGGGTGTCGTTACCTAGGACTAAAATATGTCATGGGGGTCATTATCTTTATGATATTTACAGTCTTTTGTTTATTTTTATACGGAAATCACCAGCGGGCTTGTACTAAACACGCCGCAAAGGTGGATGCATACAGGGTTAAAAACCCTTGAGAGTCACCATCCAGGAATGATTCCAAGTTAAGTTTGTAAATGCAAATGATACAAAATCCAGAGGACCGAAATATTAGCACAACAACTTTTTCTAACGACCTTCACTCAGCTGCCAGGCAACCAAGCACATTGTGACGTTCTCACAAGTGAGCTAATTGGTATATGCTAATTTTCCAAGGCGTTCGTTACGATCTGACAGCTTCTGTAGTCAAGCCAAGAAGCTAGCCGTTAGGAAGCGCGCGTTTGGGCGTCACTTTTATCAGTCAACGCTGTTCTTAAATGCAATATGTTCCTTTATTATTATTATTATTATTATTATTATTATTATTATTATTATTATTATTATTATTATTATTATTATTATTCTGTAGATGAAACCTATTCATATGCAGCAAGCCCACCAAATGGGGCCATTGACTTGAAATTCAGGCTTCCAAAGAATATGGCGTTCGTTAGAAGTAAATGGAAGCAAATGAAAATACAGAAAGAAGAGATACCACATATTAAAAAAAGGAAAAAATATAAATTAATAAACAGGTAAATAGAAAGTTTGAAATTGCAAGTCGATGGCCTCTTTAGGCTCGTTCCGTATCAATAGGAGTTTATTTATCTTCTGAGTAATAATGATAATTGTCAATAGTTGGCTTGCAGGTTCCTCCTCTTATATCGAAGTGAAAGTGAGGATTGCATTGTTTTCCATAATTAAAACGCGCGCGTGAGCTTGCTGCTATTATTATTATTATTATTATTATTATTATTATTATTATTATTATTATTATTATTATTATTATTATTATTCAGAAGATAAACCCTATTCATATGGAACAAGCCTGCAGGTGCCACTGACTTGAAATTCAAGCTTCCAAAGTAAATATTATTATTATTATTATTATTATTATTATTATTATTATTATTATTATTATTATTATTATTCAGAAGATAACTACCTATTCATATGGAACAAGCCCACAGGGTCATTAACTTGAAATTAAAGCTTCCAACCAATTTATTATTATTATTATTATTATTATTATTATTATTATTATTATTATTATTATTATTATTATTATTATTATTATTATTATTATTCAGGAAATAAACCCCTATTCGTATGGAACAAGCCCACAGGGACACTGACTTGAAATTCAAGCTTCCAAACAATATATTATTATTATTATTATTATTATTATTATTATTATTATTATTATTATTATTATTATTATTATTATTATTATTCAGAAGATAACCGCCTAATCATATGGCACAAGCCCACCAAAGGGACCACTGACTTGAAATCCAAGCTTCCAAAGAATAGGGCGTTCGTTTGAAACAAGTTACAGAAAATAACAGCCAATAAAGGAGAGATCAGTTATCAGAGGGAAAAAATAAATCAATGGATTAATAGAAAAATAGATAAAAGTATAAATAATTGGAACTTCTGAGGTTCCAATTGCACAACATCTTCAGGGAAACTGTTCCGCAGTCCAACGGCAAAACTAGAAAGGCTTCGGCCATGATTATTCAAGAGAATCTGAAATTCTGTCAGGGGAAAATTGCAGATTCGACCGGATTCAGGCTTGGCTTTATTAAACGCCAAATAATTTCAGAGCCAGCGGAGAGAGTGAAGTGAGGAACGGTCAGTTGATTTTAATGGTTTGATCGTTAATTTAAGGTGAGCGTGACTTGTCCTCGCCTAGAAAGACGGTAGAGTGAGGGAGAGTGTATGCATGTGCAACGTGTCGTAATGTTGCGTTGGAACACCTCCAGTTCAGGCATATGCATAATCTGTACTTAGCTTTTATATGAATTTTATATGAAATTTGTATATTTATATGTAAATATGAGCACGCACACACACATATACATATACATATATATATATATATATATATATATATATATATATATATATATATATATATATATATATAAAATATGTGTTTGGGTGTTTTATACAACATAATGCCAAAGGTATATTATATATATATATATATATATATATATATATATATATATATATATATATATATATATATATATATATATATATGTGTGTTTTGTTTATTGTATATAATATATACAAGAGGTAACCATGACTATTTTGAATCTTTATCTGTGTTCATACATAATATTGTTAAGAATTAAAGGAATTTATTTCTGGTGATTGAAATTCGTTTCTCGATATAATTTGTTCGGATTCCACAATAAGCTAGAAAACCAACTGGTTCTTAGCCACGTAAAATAAGTATAATCCTTCGGGCCAGCCCTAGGAGAGCTGTTCATCAGCTCAGTGGTGTGGTTAAACTGAGGTCTACTTAACTTGATATACTGTAAAGTGAGAAGGTATTTATAAATATTTATACGAATTCGGTAAAAGATCCACGAAATATTTTTATTCGGGTTTTTTCTCTCTAGCCTAAATTGTTTGTTCATGACCATTTTCGTTGCGTCGCCAGTTTGCTTAACTCGCTAAATGAATCAGTCACCATAATCTGACTCTTGACGGATATTTTAGGTTGAGGTTAGTTCCTCCACTTCTGCTGCTGCCCACTGCAGTTGAGTAATAATTACGTGCCATATTCCCTGCTTATGTTAACGAAATTGTAGTCTATTTTAACGGAACCTGTCTATAGCACCCGTCCTTGCTGGGGATTGGGACTCTCTCTCTCTCTCTCTCTCTCTCTCTCTCTCTCTCTCTCTCTCTCTCTCTCTCTCTCTCTCTCTCTATATATATATATATATATATATATATATATATATATATATATATATATATATATATATATATATATATATATATATATATATATATATATATATATATATAAGAGAGAGAGAGAGAAAGAGAGAAGAAAAGAGAGAGATTTTCAATCCCAGCAAGGACGGGTGCTATAGACATACATATACACAGTATATGTATATATATTTTTTTCAATGTAATTATATAGAATTTTATCACGAGCAAAACAACATCCTAGTTTGAGTTACAATTTCCTAGAAAATCCCGGTTAACGATGAAGGGTATCGAAAGTTAAAAGCATTAACGAGATAACAAGTAATTACAGTCCGTCTGTGAAACTGATAAATATAGTTCCAGGAACATTTAGTGAAAGGAATCAAGAATGATGAAGATTAAACTCTGGCAGAAATAATACTATCGTTACAACACGACTTGAGCTTCATGTTAGATACATACCTTCGATAACGCTTCGAATTGTTCGTCTATTTGATGAGATTTCTTAAGTAATATCTGAAGAATATTTAACTAACAACTGTGATTTCATCAAAATCTTTTTGAGTTTTTATCTTGGAAAGTAATTGCTGAAGAATGTTGACTTGATTACAATTTCAACAAAAGTCAGTTTTGAGTTTTTATCTTTTATTTTTACCTTGAAGTTTTGTTTTTGGAGGCCCGGTTAGTGCTGTCAGTCTCTCCCCCCACTATTTTTTTTCTGTGTACTCTATGTATATATTAGTTTACGTATTGGAAAATATTTGATATCCCTTATAATGTTTTCTTTAACAATCTCCATTGGCAATTGTCTAAAAAAAACACGAAGATTTTACAGATTACTTCTAATTTTGATGATTTCTTCAAAATGTCTGATTTTTTGGATTTTACTTCATCGCAACCCTGACAACTTCATTCCCGGAGGCCGGCTGCAAATTCTCACCTTTCACTCGAACGTCTGACATATACTTCTGGTGAGATTGAATCCTTTCATTTTTCTGAACTCTGGCTTCTAATGTTTTTTTTTTAATCTTTGACTTTTTATGTTACCAAAATCCTTTCTTACTGAACTCAGAACGTATCTATTCAAGAACAGTCATGACACTGAAGAGCAATTAATTCAAGAAAAAGAACAATTCAAGAAAAAGAACAATTCAAGGAAAAGAACAATTAATTCAAGCACAAGAACCATTAATTAAAAAAAAGAACAGTTAATTCAATGAAAGAACAATTAATTCCAAAAAAAGAACAATTCAAGAAAAAGAACAGTTAATTCAAGAAAAAACAATTAATTCAAGAAAAAGAACAATTAATTCAAGGAAAAGAACAACTAATTTAAGAAAAAACAATTCAAGAAAAAGAACAAATAATTCAAGAAAAAGAACACCTCATTCAAGAAAAGGAACAATTAAAAAAAAGAACAATTAATTCAAGTAAAATAGCAGTTAATTCAAGAAAAATATAAACTTTTGTATATATGTATAAATATACACATAATTTACTGGTCACTTTTTACTTGATACATATGTAATTGTAATAACCATAGTATGCATGTATGTATGTATATATATATATAATGTACATACATACATGCATAAATAAAGCTGAATTTGTGATATTTCAGTATATGCAGTCACATACGGTAGTGAACTGGATAAAGCGTCACGATGATAACAATAATAATAATAATAATAATAATAATAATAATAATAATAATAATAATAATAATAATAATAATAATAATAATAATGATAAATGCAGCATTATTATTATCTCTAGAAATATGACCAAAATCACATTTATTCCAAAGACTTAATAATAATAATAATAATAATAATAATAATAATAATAATAATAATAATAATAATAATAATAATAATAATATTAATAATAATAATAATAATAATAATAATAATAATAATAATAATAATAAAAGCAGCAGCATTATTATTACCAGAAATATGACCAAAAACACACTTACTCCCAAGACGTAATCGCCAGCGACCCAGCCGTTGTTTCACGCCAGGGCCTCAATTAGGAATATTTCCGTCCCGAATTTTTGGGTGGTCCTCCGCACCACGAATTGAATCCGTGAAACACGATATGTCACGGACGAGCCCCTAATTTCCCTTCCCCCCCTTTTAATATCTGCAACGCAGGTAACGTCTCACCTGTTGTCTGCAGGACCGCTCTTAATTCACGTTTAACCTATTTCGTCCCAACAAAGGAATAGGCTAGTAATGTCTCCCTCGCCTTATTTGGCTCGGGATCGATTGTTTTGGGTTTGATTTTAGTCGTCTCGTCTTTTCTGACGCTTTTTTTTGTTTTGGGATTTTTTTTTTTTTTCATTCGAGAGGTTTCCCATCTTTTGTCGTGAGGTCGATCGTGATTGATGGCTTGTAATGTGACATTCGTGGGTTTGTTTCATTTTATTTATATATATATATATATATATATATATATATATATATATATATATATATATATATATGTGTGTGTGTGTGTGTGTGTGTATATATATATATACTGTATATATATATATATATATATATTTATATCTATATTTATCTATATATATATATATATATATATATATATATATATATATATATATATATACATATATTATGTATATATATGTATAACTGATTCATATGGAGCATGAAGAATCTATAAATAAAGGCTAATGCCATGAAGGAAAAGTTATAGAGAGAGAGAGAGAGAGAGAGAGAGAGTTTATTGACTTAGCGTTACTTGCAACATACTGTTGCGGACCATAAAATAAAATTGAATTTGTTAATTTCATGATCTGTGTGAAAGTTACCTCTGAAAGAAAAGAAAACACATCATCGAGTAGGTTAAAACCGTAAATGCATCGGTTCTGTTGCAAAAATCACTTGTTTTATTAGACAGAAAAATGGCAAATATACAGACTTGCAATTATGAAAGAAAACATCTCCGGCAATGCAATAACCTGTCATTTGTTAAGCAATCAAACGAGGAAATTATATATGATTAAAAAATCGAGTAACGCGAAGCGTAGTTTTCAACTGCCAATAAAATTCATTTTGTATTGCTTACGGACGAGGGAATCTTATTCAGATTTCCTTCCTTAGTATGTATGACATGTTTCAGAAATACCGTAAATATATTTTAGAAATACCTTCAAATTAACTTTTTCCTTAAATATATTTTAGAAATACCTGAAATATATTTTAGAAATACCTTCAGATTAGCTTTTTCATTAAATATGTTTTAGAAATACCTGAAATATATTTTAGAAATACCTTCAGATTAGGTTTGTTCCTTCCTTAGTGCAGCTTTTAATTTAATTTTCATTCATTCATCACTATATTGAATGACATATTCGGTCCCAGTGCTAAGCTTCTAGCCTAGACCTGTCATTTCATCCAGATCCGTCGGGCCAGCCCTATGAGAGCTGATAGTCTGCTCAGTGGAAAGATTAAACTGTTTTTAATAATAATGTTCCTTAAATATGTTTAAGAAAGACCTGAAATATATTTTAGAAATACCTTCAGATTAGGTTTGTTGTTTCAGTTCATTTTAGAAATGCCATAAATATGTTTTAGTAATACCTTTGAATTAGGTAAATATATTTTAGAAGCACCTTCAAAGTTTCTGCTTGATGTATCTGAATAAGCCCATACGGAGTATTTTAAAGTTGGATGGAAAGCTAGGATTCATTTTTGAAAGCTAATCGCAGCACAGTGTAGGAAGGTATCCACCATTTGGTTGGGAAGATATTTAGAAAATTATATTTTACAATACTTGTAAACTTTGTAAAGAAATTTACAGAAATTGACGATATGTGAGAACCCTGAGTTGATCTCATTTTGCGCACGTCGTAACTCCGTGTCTCCAGTCACTGATTACAGGTTCTGCTCGAATATCTCAAGCAGTGATGAAGATATGATCCCATAATTTGGAGTTTTTTTGAGAGGAATTTGAGCTTATTCCTGATGTACCGAAGTGGGTTTGATATAATATTACAAGGATTGTCTCCTAGAATATACCTACTGTTACTTCGCCTCTTTGGGGAATTTGAACTTGTTCCTAATGTACTGAAGTGGGTTTGATATAATATAACAAGGATTGTCTCCTAGAATATACCTACTGCAACTTAGCCTCTTTGGGGAATTTGAACTTATTCCTAATGTACTGAAGTGTGTTTGATATAATATAACAAGGATTGTCTCCTAGAATATACCTACTGTTACTTCGCATCTTTGGGGAATTTGAACTTGTTCCTAATGTACTGAAGTGGGTTTGGTATAATATTACAAGGATTGTCTCCTAGAATATACCTACTGCTACTTAGCCTCTTTGGGGAATTTGAACTTATTCCTAATGTACTGAAGTGGGTTTGGTGTAATATAACAAGGATTGTCTCCTAGAATATACCTACTGTTACTTCGCCTCTTTGGGGAATTTGAACTTATTCCTAATGTACTGAAGTGGGTTTGATATAATATAACAAGGATTGTCTCCTAGAATATACCTACTGTTACTTAGCCTCTTTGGGGAATTTGAAATTATTCCTAATGAACTGAAGTGGGTTTGATATAATATAACAAGGATTGTCTCCTAGAATATACCTACTGCTACTTAGCCTCTTTGGGGAATTTGAATTTATTCCTAATATACTGAAGTAGGTTTGGTATAATATAACAAGGATTGTCTCCTAGAATATACCTACTGTTACTTCGCCTCATCTCATTGTACAGTTTACGATCATCCTATTCAGAGTCTGCACCAGACATGTGCTACGCTGGCTAATCTAAATTCTCTTAGATGACGTCTGTATCTATTTACGTCTCATCAACAACCTTGCAAATGACTAATGTTTCTTCTTCTCGGAATTTCACAATATCACTTTTAATGCATCTAAGATGCCACCTGTAGTCAGAGGTTTACGAGTTTAATGAAAAGATCTAATTGAAGGTTATTGGTTTATCAGATCTCTTGATGATGAAGCATTGCCAATGTTGAAATGTAAGTATGTTTATCAAGATATTGCACCCCGCAGGGGGGAGAATAGTACCTTCAGTGCACCTCATGCGGTGCACTGTAGGCATTACTTAAGGTTCTTTGCAGCGTGCCTTCGGCCCCTAGCTGCAACCCTCTTCGTTCCTTTTACTGTGCCTCCTTTTATATTATCTTACTCCCCCCTTTCTCCTAACAGTTGATTCATAGTGCAACTGCGACGTTTCCCCTCCGTTACACCTTTCAAACCTTTTACTGTCAATTTCCGTTTCAGCGCTGAATGGCCCAAATTCTATATTAAATTCAATTCAGTCAGGATATTGCTTATATATTTATATAAAATTATGGTAATAGTCTCAAAAAAGTTTACAAAATATTGAACTGGTTTTATGATGACAAAGACGATATCAAAGAAGAGAAAGTAGCATAACATTTGATGTGACATTAACGAATGAATATTACATATCCTAATAAGACTTTTCCTTCCCACACATTAAATGGAAATGTGATAAAATCCTCCCTTCGAAAAAAACCGGCGAAGTAAGGCTAACAGAAAAAATAAATAAATTGAAATGTCATCTGGTCACAAAGAATGGAGACTTTCAAATGTCACCAAGAAGTTATTATTTATTTTTGCGAGGTGGCGGGAACGCCTTTGCAAAGATTGCCCAAGAGAAAGGAAAAGCAAGTAATTCGGGACAAAAGGCAGGAAGAGATCAGCGAGTTAATTTAAGTGGAGGAGGGGCCGTTTCAAAGGCAAATTTCAAAGTTAATTTAAGTGGAGGAGGGGCCGTTTCAAAGGAAAATCCCGACTACTACTACTACAACTCCTGGCTAGGTGACGAGCGCCGTTGCAAAGATTGCCCAAGAGAAAGGAAAGCGGAGCAATTCGGGACAGAAGACGGGTGGAGATACGCGAGTTAATGATGTAAGGAGGAGCCGTTTCAAAGGCAAATCCCTACCAACACTACTACTTCCAGGGTGGCGAAACTCCTGAAATGAGAAGACGCGAAAGTCGAAGGCTTCGAAATGTCTGAACAGTTGTGTTAGGCTGCCTAGTGAATGTGAGGCTTAGTGAAGGGCTGGAACAAAGCGCGTCATAATCATCATGATTTCGGGCTCAGGTCAGTTACACCGTCAAGAAGAAAAGCGTTGGCATGACTGATCTGGGAAACAAAAGGTCGTTCTTTCTTTATAAGGACAGGTTCAGAATATCGGGGCTTGAAAATGTATGAGATTTCTTATCGGCATTTCTGTTACGAAGGGACTTCTTTTGGATTTGTCTTTTAGTCGACCGTGTTAGTTGTGACGCCGTTCTAAAGTTCGTCAATACATCTGCTGCAGAAAATAATGGCAGTTTCTTTCTTTTTCTTATTTTTGAAGTAATGTTGTATGAAGACTTTCATTGTTTATTTCCCATTGTTATTTTTCGTTTTTGTTAAAGTCACCTTTTTCTGATAATAGAATAAAAGTTTTATTGATGATGCCTATATAATGCTCTCTCTCTCTCTCTCTCTCTCTCTCTCTCTCTCTCTCTCTCTCTCTCTCTCTCTCTCTCTCTCTCTCTCTCTCATAATTCAGTCGATTGCGAGCTAATGAAAATATTCTTCGTGATAAACATACAGGTTGAAAATCTCTCTCTCTCTCTCTCTCTCTCTCTCTCTCTCTCTCTCTCTCTCTCTCTCTCTCTCTCTCGTTCTGACTTCAAATATAATCGAGAGAGGTGTAAAACTAATATAATAATTCGAAATTTGGAGCTGTATAGTTACATGCAAAAAGAAATTGAAATAATCAAAATTACTAATTTTTAGTTTTCTGTAAAAGAAAACTGCTGTGCCGGCTTCGTCTGTCCGTCCGCACTTTTTCTGTCCGCCTCAGATCTTAAAAACTACTGAGGCTAGATGGCTACAAATTGGCATGTTGGTCATCCACCCTCCAATCATCAATGATACCAAATTGCAGCCTTGTAGCCTCAGTAGTTTTTATTTTATTTAAGGTTAAAGTTAGCCATAATCTTGCATTTGGCAACGATATAGGATAGGCCAACACCGGGCAGTGGTTAAAGTTTCATGGGTCGCGGCTCATACAGCATTATACCGAGACCACCGAAAGATAGATTTGTTTTCGGTGCCCTTGATTACAAACTGTAGCGGCTGTACAGAAAACTCGATTACGCCCAAGAAACTTCTGCGCAGTTTTTACTTTTTTTTTTTGCGAACGCAGACGTGTCCTCTGGTATGTAATACCCATTCTTTAATTACATGGATTCATTTTGTTGTTATCTTTGTATTAACCATATCATTTCAACTATGCAAGAGTTTAACTCGCTATGCGCGCGATGGTTACACACAAATTAAATATATATTTACGTTGATCTTGTAATCATCTGATCTGTTCAACATCTTAAACTTACTTTTATGTTACACTGTTACTCAGATGAGGTTTTTATGTCTGTAATTTTAAAGGTATGTGTAATTCATGTAATTATATGTAATTGCACATAAATGAAAATTTGAAATTGAATTTGACACCATACGATTAATGCTTTGATGACACGCGTCCATTCATTACATAAGTTCAACTCCATAGTAAATTTTACGTTATTCATGTTTTATTTGCATGAACTTACATGCAATTCATGTAATTCTATGTAACTGCACGAATGAAAATTTGAATTTGAATTTGACACCATATGATAATGTTTTGCGGACACACGTCCATTCATTACCATAAGTTCAACCCCATAATAAATTTTACGTCATTCATGTTTTATTTGAATGAATTAATATGCAATTCATGTAATTCTGTGTAATTGCACATGGATAAAAATATGAATTTCAATTTGACACCATATGACAATGTTTTCATGACACACGTCCATTCATTACATAATTTCAACCCCATAATAAATTTTACGTTATTCATGTTTTATTTGCACGCATTCATCATTGCTGCAACAATTTGATCTTCCATTAGCGTCCAAGACAGACGCCAACGAATCTTCCCTTGTCTTTCGTGAACTCGTGAGATTTTATTGATGTGTTCCGGAGAGCAATTGATTAGTTTTAATAACCAATTCGCGCGCCGCGATTATGCACGTCCGCGTGTCTCGAGCAAATCGTGACGTGCCCGGACGTGTAATGATGGAAATTTGACGAGTAATAAAGAATAAAATGAATTAGAGCTCGCTCCTTCGAAAAGGCGTCTTTATTCGAGTGAAAGGGATCCCTTCTCGCCTGTTTCTCGAACCCGTCATTTTTCTCGGATCAGAAGAAAGGGAAATTACTCGATATTTACCTCCGAAAACGCAGGTGAACGGAAATTATTGGGAATTCGTCCATGCCTGTTTGTTTTTGTGCCTCTGACTGTCCAGTCGGAAGATGAGGGCCAAAAATCGTATTTGTTTTATTAGTTTTCTGAAAAGGAAACTATTGTGCCGGCTTTGTCTGTCCGTCCGCACTTTTTTTCTGTCCGCCCTCAGATCTTAAAAACTACTGAGGCCAGAGGGCTGCAAATTGGTTTGTTGATCATCCACCTTCCAGTCATCAAACATACCAAATTGCAGCCCTCTAGCCTCAGTAGTTTTTATTTTGTTTAAGGTTAAAGTTAGCCATAATCGTGCTTCTGGCAACGATATAAGCCAGGCCACTACCGGGCCACGGTTAAAGTTTGATGGCCCGCTGCTCATACACCATTATACTGAGACCACCGAAAGATAGATCTGTTTTTGATGGCCTTGATTATACGCTGTAGCGACTGTACAGAAAATTCGATTGCGCCGAAGAAACTTCGGCGCTTTTTTTTTTTTGTTGTTGTTTTTCACAAGTCTTCGCTTTTTGAGTGTTTTGTGCTTAGGAAACAACTTGATCCTTCAGTCAAGACTAAATACAATCACTTTTTTATACATTATAAACCAGCTTCTAATTCATTATTTAATGAAGTATATAACTGCAAAGGTATGAATTCCTCTAAATCTAGCACAGCCTCGTGAAGGTGAAAATAAATGTATCATCATTAGTTCAAATTCTAGAGGTCATCTTGGCTCATCCTGACACAGATGATCAATTTGCCGGTATATATCAAATTTTAGTTTTTTTTTTTTCCTCAAGTACAAAATATTTTATCTGTGAGTTTTTAAGTTATTTATACTTCTTCACCATTATAGTTTTGGTTCATGTGATGGATCTGTTTATTTTTGCTTATCATTATAATACATACTGGCGTAATGCCACTTTGAAATAATTCAAGTAATTTCACGTTACTGGAATGTAAATATTTCAAAGCGTCTTTACAATTTTTGCAGCGTCGGAGAACCTCGAATTATTGACTTACTGCCGGGTAATATATATATATATATATATATATATATATATATATATATATATATATATATATATATATATATATATATATATATATATGTACTGTATGTCTTTTATATGATCTTTAGTTTTTGGAATCGTTCTTTACAAACCATAACCAACAATTCGGTCATGTGGAATAAGAGCATTTCTTGGCTAGGGCAAAATTGTCTCCACATTTTTCTGACTCACACCTGATGACTTCAGGATGTCATGTCTCCATGGAGTAAGGAGTGAAAGTATCCGTAAAGCATGTAATGACTTGAGTTCAGGTATCTTTAAAAGATTTGTGTGGATTTTACTCTATTTCTTTTTTCTTTTTGAGAAAAATTTTTTTATGAAAACATTTCACAAGCGCCAAGGTCCATTTCTTTTTCAGCAAAATTTTTTTTCAAAAACATTTCCCAAGCGTCAAGGTCTGTAAACAAAAAATATATCAGTTGCAAGGACAACATGATACAGGAATTTTCATTACATATCTCTTTATAAATCTACACAGTTTTAAAATAATTTATTTCTGTTGAATGGAGCTTATTCTGCGTATCTCATCTGCCCTTCCTCACTTCGTCTGTTGGTTTCTTATAGTATTGCAATTCATATAATCCTGATTTTGTTAATTCTGTCCCACTAAAGAGGTTTAATTGACAGCCTGCTCAATTTACATTGGCTGAAATGAAATTGGATTAAATTTTACATTGGCTGAAATGAAATTAGATTAAATTTTCCTTTCGCTGAAATGAAATTAGATTAAATTTTACATTGACTGAAATTAAGTTAGATTAAATTTTACATTGGCTAAAATGAAATTAGATTAAATTTTACATTGGCTGAAATGAAATTAGATTAAATTTAAAATTAGCTGAAATGAAATGAGGCTAAATAAGAATTAAATTAACCCGAATAGCTTTCATTGTAATTGTTTATATTTTCTTGTTCATTTGTGAAAGAAGCAGAGGGGTCCATGTATTTAATGAAGGTGTGTGTCTTCAAGGATATTTGAAAGCAATATATTGCTTCATACAAGGAGCTCGTTATGTTGAAATGGGAAATGGATGGAAATACTGCTCTCTCTCTCTCTCTCTCTCTCTCTCTCTCTCTCTCTCTCTCTCTCTCTCTCTCTCTCTCTCTATATATATATATATATATATATATATATATATATATATATATATATATATATATATATATATATATATATATATATATATATATTATGTATATATATATACATATATATAAATACTGTATTCGTGTACAATAACTAAACAAAAGTGAGCACAGATAGTAATTGTTCATCTTATGTATAATAAATCCCGTTTTCAACATTATACTTGTAATTATACGTGCATTAATATTTTCGTATATCATTCATGTACATCCAAGAGTGATGACCATAATGGTTGCGCACCAGTGTATAAAAATCAATTATTCTTTTAATCTTCCTATATCACGTCTCTAATCATTGTGGTTTTTTTCTATTACTTGCTCGGGAATTTCACTTTATTTTATCTGATAGGGAAGGTGTAGGTAGAACTACCTATGGGTAATCAAGCGAGCACAATCATCGTGGTCCTTTTGCCCTTACACGAAAAAGAGAGAAAAAAATTGCAGTACATAACCGTGATAGTGAAGGAATGGAAGAGGATGGGAAATATTGAAATCCTTCTAATATATGGTACGTTAACCCCCAACCTTTCACCTGACTTCTCTTCTTGAAATCTCTCCTCCTCCTCCTCCTCATCCTCCTCCTCATCCTCCTCCTCCTCCTCCTCCTCACCCCTCAAAAGGTAGGGAGGAAAGTGGCTTAAAATGGGGAATACCTTCCTCCTCCTCCTCCCTCAAAAGGGTTAGGGGAGAAAATGGCCTAAAATTGGGAATACCTCCCTCCTCCTCCTCCTCCTCCTCCTCCTCCTCCTCCTCCTCCTCCTCCTCCTCCTCCACCTCCTCTTCAAAAGGGGGAGGGGGAAAGTGGCCTAAAATGGGGAATACCTCTCTCCTCCTCCTCCTCCTCTTCTTCTTCTCCTCTTCTTCTCTCCCCCTTCTTCCTCTTCTTCTTCTTCTTCTTCCTCAAAAGGGGAAGGGGGAAAGTGGCCGAAAATGGTGAATTCCTTCCTCCTCCTCCTCCTCCTCCTCCTCCTCCTCCTCCTCCTCCTCCTCAAAAGGGGGAAGGGGGAAAGTGGCCTAAAATGGGGAATACCTCCCTGAGTGTGATGTGGAAAGATGTTCTTTATATGCGAAGATGTTTGCTCTCGTATGTGGCGAACATCGTGTCAGTGCGATATCCTTCCGTCAGGTCATGGGATTCCACTGACCTCCCCTGACCTGAGCTGAGTGAATTGAAATGACCTGGAAAGCGGGTATACGTAAAGACGTGACCGAATCATCATCAGCATCATCATCATCTTCCTCATCATCGTCGTCTTCTGCAGCCATCGTCAATGAAGCGGATAGAGACTGAAGATGGCTCCCCTCTTTTTTTTTGGGAGGGCGCTGGGGACAGGGAGAGGGAGGTTGTAGAAATTGAAGATGGCTTTCCCCCATTTTTTAAGAGAGAGAGAGAGAAGATTGGAATAAATTTAATATTGCTCTCCCTTTTCTTAGAGAGAGAGAGAGAGAGAGAGTTTGTAGAAATTGAAGATGGCTCCCTCTTTTTTTTAGAGAGAGAGGCTTGTAGAAATTGAAGGTGGCTCCCTCTTTTTTTTAGAGAGAGGGAGAGAGAGAGAGAGGTTTGTAGAAATTGAAGATGGATCCCCCCTTTTTAGAGAGAGAGAGAAAGAGAGTGAGAGATTTAAAGAATTTGAACATGGCTCTCCCTTTTCTTATAGAGAGAGAGAGAGAGAGAGAGGCTTTTTAGAAACTGAAGATGGCTCATTTTTTAAGAGAGAGGTTTGTAGAAAGTGAAGGTGGCTCCTTTTTCACAGAGAGAAAGAGAGGGAGTAGGGAAATTATTCAAAATTGCTGTCACACAAAACCAGCTTATTTCATTCCAGATATTGACGAGATTACGGTACTTGGAAGGCGAACATTGATATTACATACACATGCATAACACACATTCAGTTGTCACTTGTTATTAGCATTAAAAGAATAAAACCACAAAGGAAAAACACCTGTTTATTAGTGGAGAATGTTATAACGAACGATATACCACTGACGATGTTATCCTTTGATTTAGACTAATTAAATAAAAGTTCAATGAGTTTAAAAAGTTTTGATGTGTGGTGACTACAAATGTCCTTTGCGCTTACTCTAATCGATTTCAGAGATCCGTTGCCCTTACTCTAATCGATTTCAGAGATCCGTTGCCCTTACTCTAATCGATTTCAGAGATCCGTTTCGCTTACTCGAATCGAATTCAGAGATCCGTTTCGCCTACTTTAATTGATTTCAGAGACCCGTTGCGCTTACTCTAATCGATTTCAGAGATCCGTCGCGCTTACTCTAATCATTTCAGAGATCCATTGCTGTTACTCTAATCGGTTTCAGTGATCCATTGCGCTTACTCTAATCGATTTCAGAGATCCGTTGCGGTTACTGTAATCAATTTCAGAGATCCGTTGCGACAACACGAATCAATTTCAGAGATCCGTTGCACTTACTGTAATTGATTTCAGGTATATGTTGCGCTTACTCTAATCGATTTCAGAGATCCATTGCGCTTACTAAAATCGGTTTCAGAGATCCATTGCGCTTACTCTAATCGATTTCAGAGATCCGTTGCGGTTACTCTAATCGATTTCAGAGATCCGTTGCGCCAACACGAATCAATTTCAGAGATCCGTTGCACTTACTGTAATTGATTTCAGATATATGTTGCGCTTACTCTGACCGATTTCAGTTATCCATTGCACATACTCTAATCGATTGCAGAGATCTGCTGCGCTTACTCTAATTGATTTCAGAGATCCGTTTCGCTTACTCTAATCAGTGTCAGATAATCGTTGTGCTAACTCTAATCGATTTCAGATATCCGTTGCGCTTACTCGAATCGATTTGAGAGACCCGTTGCGCTTACTCAAATCAATTTCAGAGATCCGTTGCACTTACTCTAATCGATTTCAGATGTCCGTTACACTTACTCTAATCGATTTCAGAGATCCGGTGCACTTACTCTAATCGATTCCAGATATCCGTTGCACTTACTGTATTCGAGTTCAGATATCCGTTTCACTTACGGATATCTGAACTTACTTAATCAATTTCAGATATCCGTTGCGCTTAATATCTACGGATATCGTTGCACTTATTATATTCGAGTTCAGGCGGATAGAAATCAACAAAATTCATCGTTAAAATTTTAGCTGAATTTTAAAAGTGCAAAAAACCGTCGAGACTTTCAAGATCCTTCCTGAAAATATAAAAAAAAAACTAACTCGTTTCAATATTTCATCATCTCGAAGGTCTAGGGCGTAGACTCTCTCTCTCTCTCTCTCTCTCTCTCTCTCTCTCTCTCTCTCTCTCTCTCTCTCTCTCTCTCGGGTCAAAAGGCGTTTTCCTATGAAGATAAATAAGAAAGAAAAAAATCACTTTGGAAAATAATTAATGACGTCTTGTTCGGGGCCAGAACGGGAAATCTGCCGTCTCGGTAATTAGCAATCTCGTTTGTACAAAGTGTGTGAATACATTTCATGCGAAAGGAGACAGATGAAGGTTCTCAGGAAACAATTCCCTTTTTTTTTTATTCCTTTTCATTCCGTCTCTTCTTCGTCAAATGGACGGGAAAAATGGTCTGTTCTTTCGCGTGCGTTTTTTAAGAATGGAAAAGCTGCGAGGAACGAGTTGGTCACGATGGGAGACTTTAAACCTGATTGATGTATCCACTTGTCAGGTTATATATATAATAAAGACTGAAGTTAAATAAACCCGAGATGTATTTTTTTTATAAAATAAAGACGCAGTTACTTGCGGCCGCTTAACGCTGTTGTATAAATTTGTGAATTGAGGCCTTGTACGGAGCAGGAATTTATTGCGCTCGAGAAGTGAGTCAGTTTTCCGCAATTAACTGTTTTATTTCATGTTGAAGGACTCTTCAGAACAGTTTATTAACGATCGGAATACAGGTTTATCAAACCAGATTAAAAAATTCAGGTAAAAGAATTGTGAAGGGATTGAGATTAAGGGATTGTTGGATTCCGTGATGCCAAAGTGTGTCTTCTATTTTTAATATATACAGTATGTATATATATACATATATATATAGATATAGATATGTATGTATATAGTATATATTATATACATACATACATACATACATATATATATTATATATAATATATTATATATATATATATATATATATATATATATATATATATTTATGTATGTACATACACACACACACACACACACACACACACACACACAGCGATATGCCTGCCATTATGAAAATATCATACAACTAATGATACCTGCATTTAGAGGATCGATAAAATCTGTGAGAGTATCTCGAAAGTATAAATGTTAATGTTTTAGGCGAGATTTTATAAGCGTTTGACGCCTACAGACATAAGAGTATATATTTTTGTCATGAAAGACTTTGTGGATGGGACGGCAGTTCAGTATGCCATGGTTGGGGCGGCAGTTCAATACGTCAAATCTATCAGTCAATTTGGCGAATGCTCTAGATTTGGCATATTTTCTCTCTCTCTCTCTCTCTCTCTCTCTCTCTCTCTCTCTCTTTCTTTCGAAGGGCATGTGGCATCGCATCAGAGTGTTGATATCAAATGAATATTAATTTTATTTCTTCGTCGTAATATATCGGTGCTAAATATCCGTCAGGACTTCCGTTCTGAAGTCGAATCTATTTGATTCTGAAGTCCATCAGAACCAAGGGCTACCAAGTCTCTTATTTTATTTATTTTTTTCCTACTGCATAGCACTGCTTCTTTTTTTCGTTTCATTTAATTTTTCCATGTTTATATTCAATACATGTTCATAGCAGTCTTCCTCCTAGATTCTTTATCACGTGATTCATTCCAGCTGAGCATTCTTGTCTTACTATGTAATAATAATAATAATAATAATAATAATAATAATAATAATAATAATTTAATTTTTCCATGTTTATATTCAATACATGTTCTTGGCAGTCTTCCTCCAAGATTCTTAATCACATGACTTATTCCAGCTGAGCATTCTTGTTTTACTAATAATAATACAATAATAATAATAATACACAATAATAATAATAATAATAATAATTATATATGTATGTGTGCGTGTGTATGAATATACTACATATATATATATATATATATATATATATATATATATATATATATATATATATATATATATATACATACATATATATATATATATATATATATATATATATATATATATATATATATATATATATATATACACATACATACCACTGGTGATTATTTCATTGCGGCTTTGACGACCTCCCAGTCGTGTTTGTTAAGCGCAGAACGAGGAGAACTGGTATACACACGAGATTCCCCGGAGAAATGCCTGCAAGGGTACCTTTGTCTTGAAGCGTTTTACGTCACTTTTGGAGAATTCGAATGATCTCATTCCCGGGGCCGTTATCAAGGCTTCGGGTATTCCAAAAGCAACAAAGGGCAGGACACAAGCGTGATTATTTGATTCGGTCTGTCTGAAAGACCTCGATTGGTGACCTACTTTTCCCCCCCGCCACAGTGCTTCATGTCCTGATTTCCAGTTGGCCTCAGACGGGGGCTGGTTCGGGAAATTTAGGTTCCAGAGTCTCCTCTTCTTCTTCTTCGGCCTTCGACTCAGAGAGCCTCTTCGGTGAATCAGATGTCTCTCTCTCTCTCTCTCTCTCTCTCTCTCTCTCTCTCTCTCTCTCTCTCTCTCTCTCTATAATGTCGTTCTCTCAGATCGGAAATCCGTCGGAATTTTTGGGTTTGTTTGAGAACCTGGCTTTCTTCCGGAAATGCTATTTGTTTTTTTGTTTTTTTTTTCACGTACAAATTTAGGAATTTAAGGTGTGACTGGACTGACGGGTCCTTTGGAATTAATTATTTTACTTTCATTTTATTTTGTTTGTCTTCATTATTTACTGTTGAAAGCATATTATTGTCGTAGATTACCCTTCTCTGTCCATCAGCCCCGACGCCCGATTACGTAAACGTATCAGTGAATCCGAAACAAGAAAGGAAGAAGGCTGGTATGCGCAGCTGAGCCTAATCGGAAAACAAATAGTCCAAAGAAAGTGAACTCGGTGTGATCCGCCTTTTGTCTCGTAACCCCCCTCTTCTCCCTCTTCCTCCTCCCCTCCCCCTCCCCCTCCCCCTCCCCTTTCGCGTGACGGTAAGTCAAGAAAGATTTCAAAACGCTTCGGCATTGTTCCTTTGTCCTCTTCTTGTCGCGTCGAAAGGGAATTCACGGCGCGCGGGAATTTGAGTTCGCCGCACCGTTTTGGGAAAAGCGTCCGCCAATAGTTAGCCTATGGGAATAGGCTGAATAGAGAGAGAGAGAGAGAGAGAGAAAGAGAGAGGGAGAGCGATCCCAACCTGGTCTCTGGGATCAGTAACCACGAACCAGTTTGTAATGCTTAATGTCGGCTGCTTCAATGGCTGCGACTGCCGATCGCCGAAGGGATGGTAATGCCAACGTCATGCCCCCGCCGACTGCTCATAACGCCAGTCATGCGGTTCCCGCTGCGCCATTGTTTTCCATTCAAACAATTGAGGAAGCTCGGAAGATTGCTCGTTGCAAGATGGAGCGATTAGGAATTCGTTTACAGTTACATCCTTCCTCTTTTGGGGCACCGGTGTGTTAGCTAGATTTTTGTTTATTTGTTTTCCTTTTATTTTTTTCCCACTTCCGCGTTCGTGTTTTTCGTAAATTCACAAGTTATTCATTTATTCTGACTTCCTCGTACGGGCAGTTATTTACTGTCGTGACTGTTCTTGTTTTCGTTTCTCAAAGATGTAATCGCTGATGTCATTTTTGACAGTCAGTCGCTATCCAATCACAGCCGAGAATGATGGCGAATGAAAGCATGATTATGATAATCTTGTGATTAGGCTAATCTTCTGCTATCACTTGCAGGATCTTCCGCCATTAAGATATATCACAGAGAAAGGTATTACATTATATCATGGACATGTTATATTATAAATGTTAATTATTATAGATGATTATTTCCCGTATACTTAGCTTTCTTTCCGATATACGTCCTTTTTCATAGCAAGAGTGAGACTCTTGAGCCGCCTTGAGGTTTTAAAACCAAATTTTGTGGTTTTTATTCTTGTTGCGTGTTTTGCTGTTGTAGAGGTTAGGCTGTTTTTACTATAGCAGAGTTAAACTATATAAAAACAAATAAAAAATGCGCCGAAGTTTCTTCGGCGCAATGGAGTTTTCTGTACAGCCGCTACAACGTATATTCAAGACCACCGAAAATAGATCTATCTTTCGGTGGTCCCGGTATAATCCTGTATGATCCGGGGCCCATGAAACTTTAACCGCGGCGCGGTGGTGGCATGGCCTCTATCGTTGCCAGGCGCACGATTATGGCTAACTTTAACCTTGAACAAAATAAAAACTACTGAGGCTAGAAAGCTGCAATTTGGTATGTTTGATGATTGGAGGGTTGATGATCAACATACTAATTTTCAGCACTCTAGCCTCAGTCGCTTTTAAGATCTGAGGGCGGACAGAAAAAAGTGCGGACGGACAGACAAAGCCGGCACGATAGTTTTCTTTTACGGAAAACTAAAAAGTTGTATTACATCTGAACCGTGAATTTTTTTATCCAATTACACTTCCGGGAAGGTCATCGAATAAAAAATTACTTCATATTACTTCTATTTCTAAGAATATTGGACTTCGTAAGGAAATGGATCTATAATTTTTCAACACTTACAAGAAATGAAAAGCATTTTTCGTCACTTCTTTGAAAAGGTACTCCGGATTTAGACTTGTATCAATATGCGTCTCAACAACATAGGTGTTGTGACGCCAGTTTCAGTAGTCACAAATCAATCAGTCAATCAGTGACGCTTGGGAACTAAACCTAAATCGACTTAATTTGCCGTCTCGGTTGGTTTGTTAAATTGTAAAAATAGATCTTATTAAGTCCCTTTATAACTTTAAAGGCATATTTAATGTTCCCATTCATTCACTGTTTTCAGTGAATGCATCATTATTATTATTATTATTATTATTATTATTATTATTATTATTATTATTATTATTATTATTATTATTCCCTTAATAACTCTAAAGGTATATTTGATGTCCTCAGTTATTCACTGTTTTTATTGAATACATTATTATTATTATTATTATTATTATTATTATTATTATTATTATTATTATTATTATTACTATTATTATTATTATTATTATTATTATTCCCGTACTATCTCTTGAATATTTATTTTATGTCCTCAGTTATTTAATATTTTAAGTGAATTTTATTATTATTATTATTATTATTATTATTATTATTATTATTATTATTATTATTATTATTATTATTATTATTCCCTTACTATCTCTGAATACATATTTTATGTCCTCGGTTATTCATTGTCTTCAGTGAATTTTATTATTATTATTATTATTATTATTATTATTATTATTATTATTATTATTATTATTATTATTATTATTATTATTATTCATGCTAATGTCCCTTTTCATTCTTTAGGTTCATTTCTCTCCTCTCCCCTTTTCTCTGAAGAAAAAAAGCAGAATCCCAGAGTAATCTAGAACCAGCCATCCCAGAATGAAATGCTTCTTAGGTACCTGAGTAAATCAGGATTACGAATGTGAGTTGTCTGAAGACCCCAATCTGGTTCGGAAGAAGAAGAAGAAGAAGAAGAAGAAGAAGAGGAGGAGGGGAGGAGGAGGAGGAGGAGGAGGAGGAGGAGGAGGAGGAGGAGGAGGAGTCTTGGTCATCATCTACATAATAAAACTCTTGATGGTCGCCTGCTCCGTCTTTGTTTGAAGACCCCAATCTGGTTCGTCAGAAGAAGAAGAAGAAGAAGAATAAGGAGGAGGAGGAGGAGGAGGACTCTTGGTCATCATCTGCATAATAAAAGCTTTGATGGTCGCCTGCTCAGTCTTCATCCGGGGAATTTCTCTTCCCAAGTGCGACCACAAATCCCCGAAAATTGCACGAAATTTCTACTCTGGGCTCTTCGTAAATAGAGCTCTTGCTCTTATCTTGGCCTGGTATCCTCTCTCTCTCTCTCTCTCTCTCTCTCTCTCTCTCTCTCTCTCTCTCTCTCTCTCTCTCTCTCTCTCTCTCTCTCTCTTTCTCTCTCTCTCTCTCTCTCTCTCTCTCTCCTTAATCCAAACCAAGCGAATCTCGAAGAAAGAGCAATTTTGTGAAGGCGATATTCCTATTTTAGGTTCTCTCTCTCTCTCTCTCTCTCTCTCTCTCTCTCTCTCTCTCTCTCTCTCTCTCTGTTTAATTCAGACCAAACAGAATCTCGGAGGATGAACAATTTCATGAAGGCGATACTCCCATTTTAGTCTCTCTCTCTCTCTCTCTCTCTCTCTCTCTCTCTCTCTCTCTCTCTCTCTCTCTCTCTCTCTCTCTCTCATACACAAAAACACACACACGAGAAAAAAACATTTATCCCACTCCTTTGTTGAAGGAAACAATCCAATGTCTTCCTATTTTTTTTCCTTCATTCCATTATTCTTCTTCTTCATCTTCTTCTCTCTATAATCATAGAAGAGTTTGCGTCGTCATTCATCACTGCAATGGGACTATAAGACTTTCATTTCCATTATTCTCGGGGGCGTAACTCAGAGGTGTTTTTATTTATTTTGGCAGACGGGTTGGGGGGGGGGGGAATTGTACCAATGCATTTCTGGTGGGTGGAACGCCTCACTACTTCTGGAGGCGTTTTTTCTCGTGGCCTGAAACCCGAGAGGAAAATACGCGTCACGCCGAGCTGACGTGTGACGATTTCCTTTTTTTCTCCGGTGTCAATGTCAGGTCGGGAATTTGTGTAGAGGAGGAAGAAGAAATTGTCATTAAATGTTTTTTTTTTTTACGTGCATAAGAGGACGAAAAAGAGGAAGCTGTAATTAGATGTTTTTTTATTATTTTTTTTTATCAGTCATTTCCTGGATGACCTTCAACTTTACGTTATTTGAAAGCCGCCTCTAGAGTATATGAAATGCCGGTAATTACTCTTAATTCTTAAGAATATTCCTAATTTATTATTCCTACTGTACTGGAATATTGATACTTTTATAAAAGAAAATTCAAAGTTTTATATAAATGTTCTTAGGATGAACTCTGCTGTATTTTCACCTTGAATTGTTTTTGTGATCTCGCCCCAAGACCTCGTAACACCCGCCAAGCCACTTCTCACTAATTTGAGGGAGCATCGATAATCTTCGAGCCACACGGCTCGTTGGCTGGTTTTTCCCCTCTACCCCAGGCCATGGAATTCTCTCTTAATCGCTTTTTTTTAGTTTTCTGTACAAGAAAATTATTGAGATGGCTATGTGTCTGTCCGCCTGCACTTTTTCTGTCCGCACTTTTTCCGTCCGCACTTTTTCTGTCCGCCCTCAGATCTTAGAAACCACTGAGGCTAGAGGGCTGCAAATTGGTATGTTGATCATCCAAACTCCAGTCATCAAACATACCAAATTGCAGCCCTCTAGCCTCAGTGTTTTTATTTTATTTAATGTTAAAGTTAGCCATGATCGTGCATTTGGCACCGCTGTAGGTGCTAACAATACAGGCCACCACCGGGCCGTGGCTGAAAGTTTCATAGGCCGCGGCTTAGAGATTCATGGGCCGTTGCTGGTTCTCTAGAGACCAGAATTTCCACTCGGTGGAGTAGTGGCCTGTCCCAGTTGACCGGTAGAGTAGAGCCAGTTCGAAAGGAAACTATGAATATTTTCTGTAAACACAAAGATCAAGGTTACGAATTGGTGATCCATTATTGTAAGTTATATTTTGCTTTATTTGTAAAATAACTTTGGTAGACGTAAATTGCAGTACGTACGTGTGTTTGAAAAGAGAGAGATAGAGAGAGAGGCAGGCCGTGTGGTCTAGGTATATGCATTTCGTACAATTACACATGTTGTAGCCTGTGGTATGGTTTACACGTATTATCGCACCTTGTAAATAACAATGGATATCATATAATATCTTTATTACAGTTACAAATATACAGCATGAGCAATGAGCTACAAGGAGAGAAAGGTAATAGGTTGATTGTGAATGCAGGTTGCCTGCCGCACTGCTACGTGCTAAGAATGTTGGTCAGATTTGTAATCTGTAATCAGTTTAAAGGACTTTCCTGTTAATCAGGCTTCCCAAATATTGTGAACGCACTAAACCTGGTGCATATTAAAGCCCTTGATTTTGGCATAATTTTTTTTAAGGCTCAGTTTCCGTCATAAATACCATTTATTGATTTATGCGAGATATTATTGCCACTGTGATATTCATTAAGTCTGTTGTATACTTAAATACTGAAATACGGTCTATACTGAAGCATATTTTAAGGTTTTCAAAGCGAGTTTGAATAGAATCTTAAATAACAACATATGTCAATACGTGCCAGATATTTTTGCCACTGTGATGTACCTTAGTAAGTTTGTTCTGTATTTGAAAGACAATTACTGAAATAGGTTCTGTCTTAAGTATAACTTAAGGTATGACCGGCTTTCAAAACTCTCGATGAACCAATTTTTTGTTTTCTGTAAAAGAAAACAATTGTGTCGGCTTTGTCTGTCCGTCCGCACTTTATTCTGTCCGCACTTTTTGTGTCCGCCCTCATGTCTTAAAAACTACTGAGGCTAGAGCGCTGCAAATTGGTATGTCGATCATCCACCCTCCAGTCATCAAACATACCGAATTGCAGCCCTCTAGCCTCAGTAGTTTTGTATTTTATTTAAGGTTAAATTTAGCCATAATCGTGCCTCTGGCATAGATATAGGATAGGCCACCACCGGGCCGTGGTTAAATTTTCATGGACCGCGGCTCATACAGCATTATACCGAGACCACCTGAAGATAGATCTATTTTCGGTGGCGCTGATTATACGCTGTAGCGGCTGTACAGAAAACTCGATTGCGCCTTAGAAACTTCAGCGCATATTTTACTTGCTAGGATGTTGATTCCACTGACTTCAAGTTCCTCGTTGGACGAGTCGGTAGAGTTGTCGGCTAGCACTCGCTAGGCCCGAGTTCGAGTCTCCGGCCGTCTAATGAAGAATTAGAGGAATTTATTTCTGGCGATAGAAATTCATTTCTCGCTATAATGTGGTTCGGATTCCACAATAAGCTATAGGTCCCGTTTCTAGGTAACCAACTGGTTCTTAGCCACGTAAAATAAGTCTAATCCTTCGGGCCAGCCCTAGGAGAGCCGTTAATCAGCTCAGTGGTCTGGTTAAACTAAGGTATACTTAACTTGTTTTTCCACTGACTTCAACGACTGGGCAAGGAGCTTTCCCAGCGGTCTTCTCTGTGACAGTCTCTCGAATTACTAGACGAAAATTATGAAGAAAAATTCCCGATGCTGTCAGTGCAGTCCAAGCGTAATTAATATGACATTTTTTGTGCCGAGTAGTACCCCAGTTCCGTCACTGATGTCACCAGGTGACATGATCATTCGCGTCTGGTTTTTCTCAGTCGGTCTCGCCAGCCTAGCGGCTCAGAGAGAGAGAGAGAGAGAGACAGACAGAGAGAGAGTTCAAAGGCATATTAGGTAATCATTTCTGTTCAGCAGGTGACTGGCATCATACTTCTCTTTTTAAAACTGGAAAGTGACCTATTTCAATTTTTTTTTATAATTTATTATGTACATACTGTATGTGTGTGTGAGAGAGGTGAGAGAGAGAAGAGAGAGAGAGAGGTTAGAAGGAGATAGATAATGTTAACTTAAAAAAAACGGTATTTAGTATATAAACAAGAGAGATAGAGAGAAAGATGACATTTTTATACAAAAAATGTGTATTTAATGTATAAATAAGAGAGACAGAGAGAGAGAGAGAGAGAGAGAGAGAGAGAGAGAGAGAGAGATGACAATAATTTTCCAAAAAATTGTATTTAGCACGTAAAGGAGAGAGAGAGAGAGAGAGAGAGAGAGAGAGAGAGAGAGAGAGAGAGAGAGAGAGAGATGACTTTTTTACAAAAAAATGTGTATTTAGTATATAACTGAAAGTGAGAGAGAGAGAGATGACAATAATTTTCGAAAAAAAATTGTATATAGCATATGAAGAAGAGAGAGAGAGAGAGAGAGAGAGAGAGAGAGAATCTTGACTTCTGTTTCCTTTTGGGTACGATACACTTTCGCTGGAAGCCTCAAAAAAACCCACTGGATTTTAAAGGCATCTTGCCGATGTAATGGACGAAACATTAACCTCAGTGTTCTGACAAACGTGGGGTTCGATTAATACATAGGAAAAGGGAATTCGTTCTTTTCGGTAACTTTCGAATTTCAAGGCTTTTATTGGGTAGTGTATCAAAGATATTTGGAAAAAGGATGGAGTTTTGGGAAACGTTTGGGATATATATATATATATATATATATATATATATATATATATATATATATATATATATATATATATATATATATATATATATATATTTATTACTTTATCACATACACAATTGTTCTGTGCATTAGTTAGAATTACTAACAGGACCTCGTTCAAACTGGATGGTATCTAACGGAGTATTTATTCAGAAAAAGTTACAAGCTTTCTTGGACAAACAGTCCTCATTATCAATAAATAAATAAATAAATACTCCATTAGATACCATGCAGTTTGAATGAGGTCCTGTTGGTAATTTGAATATACATTATATATATATATATATATATATATATATATATATATATATATATATACATACATACATACATACATACATACATACATACATACATACATACATATACACACACATATACATATGCATTCAGTCAATAAGCAAGACCTACTGTACTTGAACAGATACGAGTACGCCGTCGTTTAAAAGCAATAAACCCATTTACCTCGAAACGTTCTGTCATCAATGTGACATGACAAGGAACTTTCACCTGAGTCATCGTCGTGCCTGTGTGATGATGATGAACACATGTTCCATCAGTACCGCCTCTGCTCGTTCATTTTCCTCTCTCTCTCTCTCTCTCTCTCTCTCTCTCTCTCTTCTCTCTCTCTCTCTCTCTCTCTCTTTCTTCTTCTTCTTCTTCTGGGTCCAGAAATCGATAGCTGGTTCGCTGCAGACACGCATGTTCATCTCGTCGAGGTCGCCTTCGGGAAGGCAATAGGATGAAAGCTGGAAGCGCCGATCGTTCCAGCATTCCAGTCCCTGGAATAACAGAATCACTTATTCCGGCATTCCAGTCTCTGGTAAAACAGAATGACTCATCCCAGTATTCCAGTTCCTAGTATAACAGAATCAGTATTCCAGTCTCTGGTATAACAGACTAACTCATTCCATTATACCAAGTCCCTGGTATAACAGAATCAGTATTCCAGTCTCTGGTATAACAAAAGGACCCATTCCAGTCTCTGGTGCAACAGAATCACTCATTCCAATATTTCAGCCCCTGGAATAACGAAATCACATATTCCCTCATTCCAGTCTCTGGTATAACAGAATAACTCATTCCAGTATTCCAGTTCTTAGTATAACAGAATCAATATCCTAGTCTCTGGTATAACAAAAGCACCCATTCCAGTCTCTGGTGCAACAAAATCACCCATTCCAATATTCCAGCCCCCGGTTTAACAGAATCACCCATTCCAGTATTCAGTCTCTGGTAGAACAGAATAACTCATTCCAGTATTCCAGTCTCTGGTATAACAATCACCCATTCCCACATATAGTATAACAGTATCACCCATTCCAGTCTCTGGTATAAGAGAATCATCCACTCCAGTATTCCAGTCTCTAGTATAACAGAATCACCCATTCCAGTATTCCAGTCCCTGGTATAACAGAATCACTCTTCCAGTATTCCATTCCCTGGTAAGCGTTCCAGCCACTTGTATAACAAAATCACCCATTCCAGTATTCCATTCCCTGGTAAGCATTCCAGTCTTGTATAACAAAATCATCCATTCCAGTATTCCAGTCCCTGGTATAACAGAATCACTCTTCCAGTATTCCATTCCCTGGTAAGCATTCCAGTCTCTTGTATAACAAAATCACCCATTCCAGTATTCCAGTCCCTGGAAAACAGAATCACTCTTCCAGTATTCTATTCCCTGGTAAGCGTTCCAGTCTCATGTATAACAAAATCATTCATTCCAGTATTCCAGTCCCTGGGAAACAGAATCACCCACGACTTGTAATTCACACCTTGTGAATCACTGGGAATTTTTCCCGAGAAATTTTATCTTATTTCTTTGTGCGAGAGAACGAAGAAAAATTAGATGAATTGTCTCATATACAACCTTCCCTTTCTCCTTCTTCTTATTCTCCATTTTCTTGTTTTTCTCGTTCTTCCCAAAGACGTTTATCTTTTCTTTTGTGTCCGAGATAACGAAAAAATTAGATGAATTTTTGTCTCATAAATAATCTTCCTATTCTTCTTCTTCTTCTTCTTCTTCTTCTTCTTCTTCTTAGACTTGCAAGATGGATTAACTCTCTTTTTCGTCTTCACCTTGTTTTCTTCTTCTTCGTCTTCTTCTTCTTCAGGGATTGCTTGCTCTTTCTTTCTTCTTCTTCTTCTTCTTCTTCTTCTTCTTCTTCTTCTTCTTCTTCTTCTTCTTCTTCTTCTTCTTCTTCCTAGACTTGCAAGACGGACTCGCTCTCTTTTTCCTCTTCAGAGATTGCTTGTTCTTCCTTTCTTTCTCTCTTCCTTCCTTCCTTTCTTCCTTTCTTCCTCTCTTCCTTCCTTCCTTCCTTCCTTCCTCCGGAGGCCAAAAGGCCAAGAAAAAATTCTTTCACGGAAGAAATATGTGACAAGTCTTCGCCTGCTCACCATTCCCATCACCATTTTGCCAATGGAGCGATATATCTTTTTGGTAATTCTCTCTCTCTCTCTCTCTCTCTCTCTCTCTCTCTCTCTCTCTCTCTCTCTCTCTCTCTCTTCTTCACCTTTGGTGTTTTTTTGTGTGTGGTGCTTAATGACTTGTCTGGTCTTTGTATCCGTTTTTTTTTTTTTTTTTTTTTTTGTGGTTTCTTCTGTCGATGGAAGTTCCTTGTCTAGTATTTTTTTTTCCCTTTACTTTTGGATTTAATATTTGAAATATATTAATATATATATATATATATATATATATATATATATATATATATATATATATATATATATATATATATATGTATGTATATATATATATATATATATAAATATGTATTATATATATAAATATATATATATATATATATATATATATATATTACATTAAACATTAAAATTCAAGGCACTGTTTGCAAGCACACACGTTCCACTTAGTATTCAAGCAGCAGATATATTTAAATGAAGCCTCCGTGTAAACACAAACTATATATATATATATATATATATATATATATATATATATATATATAAATGTATATATTTATATTATGTATATGTATATATATTATTTATATATATATTATATATACATATATAAATGTATTTACTTATTTACATTATATATATATATTTATTTATTTATATATATTTAAATTATATATACGTTTCAATTAAAAATTAAATACCTGAAAGTATGCTTCAGTAAGAATTGCGTATCTGAAAACGTCTATATAACTCTGATACATCTGGCTTAGGTAACTAATATTGAATAATAAAACGTTTGCGTTCGGACCTCCTAGTAATTCAAGTTGGTAATGAGAGACTTGACTGAATTCTAGAACCAGTTCACGAACGAAGTATATGCATGTGTGCTTATGTGTGTTTGTGTGGTGTTTGTTTTTGTGTGTTTGTGTGTGTGTGTTCAAGAAGACATTCAATGGCTGTCAACGAAGTCAGGGTTAATGGGGTAACTTTTTAGTCGGTGTCGTAAGGTCTCTCTCTCTCTCTCTCTCTCTCTCTCTCTCTCTCTCTCTCTCTCTTGTTTTGTCTCTTCTGTCAGATCTCTGGAAAAAAAATAGAAAGTCGTTTAATGTAGGTTCTTGTTTTGTCTTTCTGTATGTATGTATGTAACCGTCAATAATGTATGTATGTATTTATATGTGTGTATGTATGTATATATATACATATATATATAAATATATATTTATATATATATATATATATATATATATATATATATATATATATATATATATATATATATATATATGTATGTATGTATGTAAATAGGGATATGTATATTTAAGTATTTACGAATTTATATAAATACTTCCTTTACTTGTGGTTGTTTAGCTTATGCATAACCATCCCCATATATTTTATCCGATTAATAAAATAAGTATATTTTCATAAATATATATTATACAGTATTATAGAATGTTCAGTTAAAATGTCCACGCGAATTTTGATTCGTATATTGCTTTACCGGGTGTTTAAAAGTTAAATTAAATTCTTTTTAGATTTTTACTAATCGACTGTAATATATGAGACATCTTTGGCCGCTTCATAAAAAAAGATAAATAAATAAAAAATGAAAATTGATGCTCAATCATAGATAGCCGGGATCATATCTCATTATGCTGGTAGGATGAAACGGAATGATGGACGTACTGTATTAAGAGAGAATTATTTGTGTTTTTCATTGTGCAAATCAGAGAATTATACATCCTTTTCATCATGAAAATGAGTATACTCCACGAGCAACATTTTAGTGCAGTTGCCGAAGCAATATAGCAATGACTCCACACTCGATTAAACCTTCAGAAGAGACCTCTTATATCTTAGTCTCTGCACTTTAAAGCGGAATTGTTGCTTTCACCGTCAAATGTTCAAACTAATGAGACTTTCGGGTT
>NC_089745.1:2710917-2715917 GCF_040412425.1 Macrobrachium rosenbergii | reverse complement strand
ATATATTATATTTTGAAATTAAATTACAGTTTTCTGCAGTCCTTCGACGGGTTTATATTTAGAAGTGCTTTTATTTTAACTACTTACTGAAACCGTGAGTCAGTTTAGCAACTGTCATGAGACGCTTTCCTATCATAAATTATTTATCTTTTATCAGCCTAGTTCCACTTCATTATTCTCTCCCTTCGCCTTACTCTGTAACAGTGGTTCTTATTAACCTATTTATTACCACGCCCCCTCTAAGAGTTGGTCCTTCCCTCCACGGGCCCCCCCCCCCACATGCATATATGAGTAAAATTCCCTCCCAGATTTAAAAGAAAATGAAAAAGAGAGAGAAAGAGAAAGGGTTTCGAGGGATAGGGAGGGAGGTAAATAATTACAAAACATGGTAACCCCAACGAGTCTAACCAGAGTAGTAGACTTTAGGAAACTCGTTATAAGGCTATGATACGTTTGCATTTCATCATAAACTTCTGAATATTAGTTCCTTGCTCTTGTTAAGAGAATAACGAATATTATTAGATGATTTTTTATTTTTTCTTAGGGCTCGCGCCTTCCATGGAAATTGCTGACGCCACCCCTAGGGGGGCGCGCCCCCCAGGTTGAGAACCACTGTTCTGTAACTATTCTATAAACGTGTTACTTGTTCAAAGAAACCATTTCCCGAAATTTAAGATAAGAGGAACCTGTTCTGAGGTATTTTCTTACCCTGAATATTTATCATTTTTCAAGCTATTTCCACTATATTCTCCTCTGCGTGTTATTCCGTAAGCATTCAATAAACGCGTTACTTTTCCCAAGGAAGCTTTTACCGAAGTTTAAAGCAAAAGGAACCATTACTGCAGCTCATTTATTAAAAAAAAAAAAAAAAAAAAACATAAAAAATTTACTCCGTAACCATTCAATAAACGCGTTACTTGTCCCAGGAATAATTTACCAAAATTGGAAGCAAAAAGGAACCACAAATGCAGTACATTTTTTTGAAAAAAATCGAATAAAAACACACAAAAACGGTTTTTCCATGTGGCGTCGCGTCCGCGACCTTTGACCCGAATGCCATAGCCATTAGTTCATTCACGGCTGACTCCTATCTCCTCTTCACGGTGACCGTGTACATAACTCAGAAGTAAATCGTGTCGTCTTGGGCCCCGGGGAAGATCCGTTTATTCCTTTTATTTAGGAACTGTTATTTTGAAGATGGAATGGCAGTATAAATATATGGGAAGTGTGGCAGTATAAATATGATGGGGAGTTGCTCTACAGAAAAAGAATAGTATAGGAACAATAATAAGCGTAATTTTACGGGAGATCATTTCTGAAATATTTTGTGGATTTCGCTTGAAAGTTTCATTGTGCCTTTTCTTTGCAGGGTAAACGTACTACTCTCCTCTCTCTCTCTCTCTCTCTCTCTCTCTATATATATATATATATATATATATATATATATATATATATATATATATATGTGTGTGTGTGTGTGTGTGTGTATGTGCATAGTGTGTATTATATGTATGTGTATATATATAATATATATATATATATATATATATATATATATATATATATATATATATATATATAATACACAATGTTCTTTCCAAATGTAAATGTTTGAAATGCAAGTATTGCTGGTCATAAAAATAAATATAACTGTAAGTACACACACATACATAATTGTGTGTGTATGTATATATATGTATATATATATATATATATATATATATATATATATATATATTGCTATATTTATATATATATATATATTTGATTATATATATATTTATATATATGTTGCTTTGTGCGTGACAAGCAAGCAAGTACTTGCTTTGCATTTCAAACATTCACATATTGTGAAAGAATGCGGAACGCTTGTCCACAGTCATCCAGTCTACGACAAGTCGTCGGTATGAATATCGCTTATCATTCGTTGGTATGACCAAATAGCCGTCACTTGTCTTAAGCATAAAGGTGGACTCTCTGCTTCCAAGGAAAACGGATAAACGGCATTCCCAGCCTTTCTAGAACTTGATGTTTGACCACCCACGATAGAAAATAGAGAAGAATGAAGCTTTCACGGGAAAGATGAAAGCTGAGTACAGATTCGTTCGAAATGCTGGAATGATACCTGTTGCATTCCTGTTGAGTTTTAAACGAGGAATTTTGAATCGTTGTTTTTTATTTATTTATTTTTTTGTTCTGTGCTGTGTTCTTTGATGATTTTAAGGGAAAAGGTATAGATTGATTTTAATTATATATAACTGTTGTCTAATGGAAGTGAAACTGCCATTGAGTTTTGAATGTTTTTATTTATTTACTTATTTTTAATACTGGCTTTCTGGGTCCACTAGCACAAGCTACTGGTGCTTGTATACAGCCAATATCTTCATTTGCTCTCATTTTTATTGTTGGCCTAAGCGACTGGAAAAATACAATTTTTCACTTATGTTAAAAGACTTGAATTTTAACGAAATTCAAATAACTAATTTTTAGTTTATTTATATTTTTAAGGGTACGAAAGTGTGTGAATGACATGCATAGTCTCTACGTATTAACATATGTTTTTATGAATGAATTTTTAGTAAATGTTTTCTAAACAAAATTTATGTAATCATTACCGCGACGACGCTGAAAGGATTTCGGCTCCAAGGACCGGTCCTTATGACTCATTTTTCGTACATTAAAGGAAAAAAACCATTTAATAATTGAATGGTCCACCGGTCCATAAAAACAACCGAATTGCTTCCATGCCTAATGCTGACGAACTCCAACGCGGACTGATGTTGCTTTTGCTTATTAACCTTTTTCGTTCTTCATATCATTTACTTAGTAAAGTTAGGTTTTATTGCTTAACAGGTTTAACTAGAAATAGAACACTACTTACGGTTTAGTAGTGACGCTTACTAGTGGAATGTGAGGCATACTGACTTTGGAGGAAAAAAAAATATATTATTTAGAGGTTGAATATTTTTATAAAGAGAATTTCACAATAATTGACGTTGTAGTTTTATGTAAGTGTAGAAACTATCGTTCACGTCACGTACAACTACATATATATATATATATATATATATATATATATATATATATATATATATATATATATATATATATATATATATATATATATTCCTTAAATGTTTATCGAGGTTGAGTGAATTTGATATTAAACGACATTTGTAGCTTAATATTTGTAAAAAAGAAAAAATGCCCCGGTGTATGTGACAAAAATTAATCTATATATATACATATATATGTTATATATATATATGCGTGTATGTATATAATGCTTTAGTGTATAAATCAATTACCTAAGACACAATAAACTCGAAATATTCATTGCAAGAAAAAAAAAAAGGCAAGGTCAGATGTGTCAATACACCAAAACGGTCTCTTGCTGGATTGAAAACGTGAAGTAAATAAATAATTCCTTTTTATTTCTTTTTATCCTCTAATTTGATAGGTGGTTTGAGGAACGGGCCGTTTCCCCCACTTTCCTCAATCACGATTCTTAGCTGGGCAGCGCTAGGCAGCGAGACTGAAAAAAATAGCCATTCAGGAAAACATGATTATTGCCAGTAATTGAGGGCTATGAGAGAGAGAGAGAGGGAGAGAGAGAGAGAGAGAGAGAGGAGAGAGAGAGAGAGAGACATAAAAAGCGAAAAGAGAGTGAGAGTGAATTGTTGGCAGAGAGAGAGAGAGAGAGAGAGAGAGAGAGAGAGACGGTGGCAAGGCAGAAAGTAACGAAGAGTGACAGTGAATGACTTGCATAAGAGAGAGAGAGAGAGAGAGAGAGAGAGAGAGAGAGAGATGGTGGCAAACAAAAGAGCGAAAAGAGAGTGAGAGTGATTGGCTGTTGCATACACAGAAGAGAGAGAGAGATGAGAGTTGGTGGCAGGACAAAAAAAAAAACGAAGAGAGAGAGACAGTGAACTGTTGTCAGAGAGAGTGTGAATTGTTGTCACAGAGAGAGAGAGAGAGAGAGAGAGAGAGAGAGAGAGAGATGGCGGCATGACAAAGAAACGAAGAGTGAGAGTGAATTGTCACATGAAAGTGAGAGTGAATCGCTGTCACGTACAGAGAGAGAGAGAGAGAGAGATTCGGAACGACCTTCGTCGGCGGGGAGAAATATCGAGGCCGAAATGAAGAAATGACGGGTTTCGTCTGACAGGCCATGATTTCAGAAAAGGGTCGTAAGGAAAAGGCTCCAAGGATTGGGAGAAGGAAAACAGGGCCGTTTTCGATGACGACACGATTACGTCAGTATCCCATCTAACGGTTCCCGTTTTCTGTTGAGTTATCAGTAATGTAAATTTGTCTAGGGAAAAAAAGTTACGAGACTTGATATTCTATAATTGCAGGTTAGCACTGATATAAAGTAACGGCTGATGACAGTAGTGGTGAGAAATGAAGGTGGAGATGGGAATTTTAAAGGATGCAGTAGTTTTTTTAGCTGTGTGAATATCAGAAACAATAAAATCGTATAATTTCTGTTGATTTGTTGGCAATTTTCTCCGTTTTCTAGAACCTTTTTTCATTGAAATTACAGGTATAGTTTCCCCGAGAATGTTATGCAGTTAAAACTACAAAATAATTTACTTACGTTTTTATCTATTTACTTATTAATTCGTTAATTTATTTTATATTTTCTAACAATAATTGATCTCTTTCTGTATTTCCCATTACCTTCTGTTACTTCCTTCAAATGAACACCATATTCTGTGGATGCTTTAGTTCCGAGTTACTGGCCCCTGTGATGTGCTTGTTCAATACGAATAGGTTTCATCTTCTGAATAATAATAATAATAATAATAATAATAATAATAATAATAATAATAATAATAACAACAACAACTCTTCTGAAACGGTAAAAAAAATTTCGTTTTAATGGTTGTCGGTTGTAACCAGTTGGTTGCTTTTTTTTTTTTACTGCGCATGCGTGGTTGGGTATGATCTTGTAGTTCTACTTTCTCAGGTTCGAAATGGAACATATTATATAACTT